>NC_133656.1:188566061-188797909 GCF_009905375.1 Apium graveolens | reverse complement strand
TTCTCTGACACTCCCTCTAACTAAGGTTCAATTGGGCCTAATGAGGGCCTACCCATGACATGGTCAAATCTCCCTATTTCTAAGTTGTAACAAAACTGTCCCCTGCTGGACAGATTTTGTTATTCTACTTGTGCACCTAACCCAATGACATGCAAACCTCAAACCAACTCCTAAAACCTTTTGTATAATCCCAATACTAACTTCTGGTGGCTTGGGCCTCAAAGGGCACATCAATGACATGGTCAAAACTCACTCTAAACCTCAGGGTACTAAACTGATTTTCTGCAGAAACTATAACTCTCATTTTCCAAGGTTTTGACTTGACAAACTCAACTAACAACAACTCAATACTTAAACCAAGACTTATACATGATAATCTACTGAACTAACTCCCTTATTCTCAAAATAACCTTGGTGAGATCATCCTTACCTTAAGTACAATTATGGCAAAACAAGAGAATCTACACTTCACAAATCACAAATCTTCATACTTTTGAAACAACAAGGTATACATTTTTATAAGAGATAATCATGAATTATTACCATGCAACAAGAAGAATAAATCAATATTAACACATTATACCTACTGAAATTAAGGCTCACTAACAAAATCTTTCCAAATGATCAAAATCTTACAACATTCTAAGAGAAATCCTCATGCATGCATGCCTTCGGGTTTTTCAAACCAAAACAACACATTTTCTACATTTATTCCATCTTAAAATTGACATGCAAGCCTAGCATAAGGTATACCTAGGTGATCACTTAGCATGCAAGGAGTTTTATCAAATTTTCACCACAAAATTCAAGTCATTATCACATAAACATGCAACAATTGATCAAAACAACAAGAATGATTTCAAGGACCATTCATTCGGCTCCCATATGGTCATGGCCGAATGAAATGGATGGAAATGGCCATTAAATCATCAAGAGTTTCCTTCTCAAGACTTGGCATTTATCCATTCCTTGTAGTCCTCTCAAAAACAACCTTAAATCCATAAGAATCAAGATTGTATTTTGAGTTTCACTAAAACCTTTACATGCAACCCTTAAACTTAAACTTTTCATTCATCACTCTTTGAATTATATATGATCAAGATATAGGAAGTAACATTTACTTGATTGCAAAGTGGGAGCTTGAATGAAGAATGAAGAAAAGAGAGGGGGGTATGGCTTCGGCCAAAAAGCCGAGAGGAGAGGGGAGAGCCGAGAGGAGGGGGAGGAAAGGAGGAGTGTAGAAATGGTGGGGTGAATGTGGAGTAATAATCATTTTAGTTTGGTTTTTATTTGGCCAAAAGTGAGTGGATTTGAGATTTTACAAGAGTAACCTTCCAATATAGTTAGGTAGATTTGCATGCAAGGGTAAAGTGGTAATTTGGTTAGTAGAATGAAAGTGAGTGGGGTTGGAAATGTCTTCCTTGCCCCTTAGTTGAATTGGATGAGTATTTGCATGCAAGGGTAGCCATGTAATTTGCTAATTATAACAAATAAAATTTATAAAGATTTATTTTTATAAAATAAAATACAAGTTAAGTTCAAAAATTATAAAATTTATACCATAAAATAACTTGGATTCTTAGAGACTTTATAAAATCATTTTCAAAATTTGTGAACAAAATACCTTTTAAAAGAAATTTTTTCCAAAGCTTAGAATATTCCTTATAAATAAAAAATAAAGAAATTAAATAAACTCTTGCTTTGAAAAATCATATACTACACAAAGCAAATTTATAATGCAAAAATTTTCACTCACACTAGCGTACAATCATTGAATATATTTTCATTTGACTTTAATATTATACCCAATCCACAAATAATATTACATAAAATGCCGGTCGTAACAAAGTTTGTTATGTTGGATTTATATACGGTTTGGATTGCATTTTTGTTTTAGATTAGATTTCGAGTTGTCTTTATATTGGGTTGATCGTGAAATTTGGTTTTTGATTTGAAATTAGTTTCGCATACAGTATTGGTATTATTTTTGATGGTTGTAGATTTGTTACTTTACTGATTTGATTGCTTTATTTTCTCTTGGGTTGTTGCGTCTTTGAATGATTTGTCTTTTTTTGTTGCATTCTCTTTTGTTGCGTCTTTGGATTTGTTTGGAAGCTTTTGGTTTGTTTGGATTCGTAACTTTATTTTTGAATTTTTTTAGATGCTCTTGAATCTGGTGTTGCAGATTTGGATTTATTTGTTACGTGGCCCCGTCTTTTGGTTGGCAAACTCCTCATTCAACATCATGAGTTTGAGGATAATGTTAACATATATAATGATATTATATTATTGGATAGTTTTGTTATTATAATAGTTTTTTATTTCTTTATCATATTTACAAGCCCCTAACCTATTATAATGGATAACAAGTAACACTTCTTATATTATTCATCACTCTCCATGTATTATACGATCTACCAAACAAACAAGAAACATAATTAAAATGACATTTCACATATGAAAAGGATGACCTTTCCTCTGACTTAGGGGTGGAATAAAAGAGAGATTGGTGGGGGCTTTGGCCACCTCTAACCTTCCTTTAGATGCATATATATACTTGATAATCTTTTTAAAATAGAGCAAATCTCAGTTATATGGAGCTGTTGTTATATTTTTCCCTAGAAGACCCTATTTCTTTTATCATTCTATGTCCTATGTAATAATGTTATACTACTTGTAGTTTAGTTTTACAAGTTTTCCTCTCATATTACGTAGACATACAATTAATCTATGGATTATAAATAATTTTCTTATCATATTTTGAAATATTATTTAATAAAAATATTTTCCCATTTAATTATGTGTTCCTTTAATTGGCCCCCTCCAACTTTCGATCCTGCGTCCGCCCCTGCTCTGACTCTTCCGGTTTCTGAAAATCCAAAAGCTTGTGATACATTAGAAAACTAAAAAGGTCTTGTATGACTAATCATGGCCTCAAGAACTCAAATTTCTAAAAATGGTCGAAGCTTTCCTAAAAATTCTGCAAAAACTGTCAAACCAGAAAGAATTGCTCTTGGATTCGACGGTGGCCATTTTATGTCAATTTTGAATGCATGATCCTTATTCACTACGCTCGAATTCTTCGAATCACCTGAAACATTGAATTTGATTCAGAGTACCTAGCACTTGGCGAACAACACCCGTTTAAAGGTGTGGAAAATGTGAAAAGACCGGGTTCAGAAATTCGTCAACTATATCATATACAAAATCATACTTCTCCTCAATGTCCATTAATATGCACATTTAGAGCAACTCCAATAGTTTAGCTATTTGGAGTCTTAAATTACAATATAAGGAACATGTAGAAAAAAACAATTACAATAATATCTTAGTGATTCCTTAAATCACTAACACCCACTAATATCTTCTTCACATTCCTTTTTTTTGTTAATCTCTCTCATTTATAACTCTTATTTTATAATATATCGGAAATAATCACTTTTTCTTTCCTCACTTTTCAAAATAATGATACATTTTAATGATAAGATATTATATAAGGAATGAATATATGGAATGTTGTTGGAGATGAGATATATATTGATGTCTTAAATTACTAGGATCTAATATTTTATATTAAATTTAGGGAACGAACTAACAAGTTGTCGGAGATGCTCTTAGTAGTTAAGTTGTTTTAGTTCCTAAATGTAACTAGCTTACGGCCTTTGCGATGAACGAGTCTTGATTAATATTTATATATTTTTATTTCTAACTCATATAATTTTAATAAAAATTTATATAAATAATTAAAAACTAAATAATTATTATATAATTATAATTTCATTGTGTATAATTTCAAGTTAAGTTAAATAGTATAAATAGTATATGATTGATGAGATATTATTTATAAATAATAATGTAAATGTTTGTTGTTGGTGAGATTCAAACCTGAAAACTTACATGTATCTTTATAAAAATAATATAAATATTTGTTGTTAAGAGGGTTTCGAACCTGAGAACTTATATGTATCTTTATAAATAATAGTATAAATATTTGTTTTTGACGAGATTCGAACGTGTATTTTTTAGTATTTGGATCTAACAACTCTGTTTATTTGATGAAGAAGATCCGACGATCGTGATGTAAAGAGATAAACAAAACGAGGGGTTAACCAAATTATAAATTATAGCTAATTCCGGTTATTATAGTATATGATAAGATAGATAGATCGGTATGTGAAATTGAATGTCCTTGTTGGTTTTTATCCGAGTGTTTACGGGTTATAGTCTACTGGGTTTTTAAAGCACTAAAACACAATATACACACACCTATTTGTATTTAGAGTTGGAAGGAGATAAACTTCTCTATTAATTAAAATAGATCAACGTACAAGAATAAATATGCAAGTATAAAGCAAGCTAAAAACTAGGCATGCAGCGAAACAAACTCCTATCACTAACCCACTTTCTTTATTCAGTTCCTACTAATATGCAAATACCAAATGACCAAGTCTAACACTAAAATGCACTCTCAACATCTATATTTTATTTAAATAAAACATGTTTAGATTAAATAAAATCTAACATATTCCCCCTTAAGCTAAACATATTTTATCCAGACTAGATACTCAGTGTTTTGCAGCAAGATTCTCGACTCCAATCAACAACTTCATCTCTTCGAACTTAACTTTTCCCAGTGCTTTAGTTAAAATATCTGCCCTCTGTTCTTGAGTTCCCACATAATTTATAACCAGCTCTCCATGCTCTATGCATTCACGAATGAAATGAAAGCGAACGTCTATATGCTTGCTCCTTCCATGTAGCACAAGGTTCTTTATCTGTAACGGCCCGCACTTCCGGACTATTAATTCTAAATCGAAAATTAATACAAAATACAATTTACTAATCCAAAATTCTATTACAAAGATGACTATTACAAAAACGCAGCTAACGGAAGTACAACAGTTAATATGTCCCAATTCCAAATCCTCGAACTCCAACGATATCTAACTCGAACTCTTAGTTGAAACCTGAAATTGTAAGAATGAGCTATACAGCCTAGCAAGAAAACAATCGATCCAACTAGTTGACCAAGTAACACATACACATAATACGATAATCTGTACGATACGATATACGAAACAAACACTTTCGATACAAATTATTATTCTTATTCGATACACATAACACATAAACAACAATAATTCAAAATCCATAATCCATGCCACGACCACTACAACCCGGTGATAACGATACTAAATTTTCTGAAAACTGTCAATACAATCCGGTGACTGCGGTCCTAAATTCTTATTCGATATTTTCACAAACCATGGCACAAATCATAAATCCAAAAGTATCGTCTAAACATCACACATATATACAACAATACATATACTGTAACACATCATACTTTCAAATATATAATCACTTAGCCCAAATTTTGATAATCAAATATAAACGCGTAACATATAATTTTGAAAATACTAGTAAGATCGATCGAAAACTTACTTCAAAATATGACCATATCTGAATATAGCCTTTTTAACCCACTAAACGACGTTTTCTTGGAAAATATAAAGCACAAAAGTTGTAGATAACGAAAAGATCTTTTCAAAACGTCCAGGATCACTAAATTCTGACTTACGATGAATTTTCTATGAATTTTACAAAACTGCTAATTTTTGTGCCTAAAAGCCCTACGAATTTTAATAATTAAAACGAGGAAGACGGATAAGGTGTATTTATAACGAGACAAAACCATATATCTTAACCTACAAGTTATCCATATTAGAATCTGATCTAAATTTTAGGCCCATTAGTCTAATTCAAATTTTAAATCATAATCCTTATCCAATTTTAATACTTTTTATTCTATTATTCTATTATCAATCTAATTCTAAAAAATACGGGATATTACATTTATCAACTCTATTGAAGACTTATTGTCTACATACAACAATACAGCCCCAATTTCTTGCCCATAAATTTCCCTTAGCAGACCTCGAAGCTAAATACTCTGGAACGCTGCTGTTGTTGCAACCATATTCCGCTTCACAAGAAGACACTGCAATGACCCTCTGCACCTGCGATGCCCATGAAATTAAGCTTCCATTTAGAGAAAAACACATCCCACCAGTGCTCCTTCGATCAACCACATCACCTGCTAAATCACTATCTGTATAGCCTGCTATGGTTTTCTTGTCTTCGCTTCTAGCATATACTAAACCATGACTTACAGTACCTTTCACATATCGTAGTATATGCTTCACAGCTTGGTGATGTTTGTCAGTAGGTGCCTCCATAAATCGACTAACAACCCCGACTGCATACATGATATCAGGTCGCGTATGAGTGAGATATATCAGATTTCCAACTAAACTCTTGTACTCAGTTGCATCCACTTTCTGACCACCCTCATCCTTATCTAACACTAGTTTTTGTTCCATAGGACACCTTGCCAAGTTACAACTCAACATCCCAGCTTTTTCCAATATCTTTTTAGCATACCCAGACTATTTTATCGTTGTACACTGCTTTCCTTGATGAACTTCAATCCCCAGATAGTATGACAATACATCCAGATCACTCATTTCGAATTGCATATTCATTCTTCTTAAACGCTTTGGTTTCTTCCTCACTCGAACCAGCAACCAACAAGTAGTCAACATATATACCAACGATCAGAACACTCCCATTTCTGTACTTCGTATAAACGGCTTGCTCGTGTTGACATTTTTCAAAACCCAACTCCTTTAAACATTTATCCAGCTTGGCGTTCCAAGCTCTTGTTGCTTGACGCAACCCATAAAACGCTTTCACCAGCCTATACACTTTGTTCTCCTCCCCTTCTTCTCGAAACCTTCCGGTTGTATGACATACACTTTCTCAAGTAAATCCCCGTTTAACAATGCTGATTTTACGTCGAGGTGATGTACCCCATCCTTCCTTTGCAGCTATTGCCAACAACAACCGTATAGTTTCCACTCGTGCTATAGGGGCAAACACTTCATTGTAGTCAATTCCTCTTTGTTGTACGTAGCCCTTTGCGACGAGGCGAGCTTTATGTTTCACGATATTTCCCTATGAATCCTTCTTAAGTTTTAAAACACACTTCAACCCTATTGGCTTGTTTCCCGGTGGAAGTTCAGTAAGAACCCAAGTGTCATTCCTTTCAATGGTGTCCATCTCGAGTTTCATAGCACCCATCCATTCTTTTTCCTTGTTGCTTCTCGAAAATTCACAGGTTCTTCCACCTTTAACAGCATAAGCTCGTCCAACAACTCAATCACCTCAGTCTCACTATACAATTCATCAAGAGTTCTGTACCTGCGAGGTCCACTTTCAGTTTCTGATTCCAAATTTCCAGAGGACACTTCAGTATGGCTGCCACCAGTTGTGTGTAACGGAGTTGTGAAGCCACCAGTTGTGTGTAGTAGAGTTGTGAAGCCTCCATCTTCACTACCGTCTTCATTAGTATTAACACTCGTTTCAACACTATTTTCAACCATGGTGATGTATCAAGGAACTTTCACCACACATTCCCCTTCTTTCTCCCATATCCAGAATTCTTTCTCACGAAATACTATATCACGACTCACGTGTATTTTCTTTGTGACTGGATCATACAACTTGCAGCCCTTAGTCCCCGGCTCTCGTCCCAAATATATGACTCTTTTTCCTCTGTCATCCAGCTTTTTAACATGGATAGATGGCACCTTCATGATCGCTACCTAACCAAATACTTTAAGGTGTCCTAAATCTAGTTTCTTGCCTCCCTAAACTTCATATGGAGTTGTACCATTTAGAGCTCGTTTTGGTAAACGATTAAGCACGTATATTGTGTGCCTTACCGCTTCCCCCCACATGGTTGATGGCAACTTCGATTCTTTTAGAAAACTCCGGACCATCGCCACCACGGTTCTATTTCTTCTCTCAACTACCCCGTTCTGTTACGGAGTATACGGGGCTGTATATTGACGTTCAATCCCCATTTATTCACAAAACAATTTGAATTCAATCGAGCAAAATTCACCACTCGATCTGTCCTCAACATTTTTATACTTCTCTCCATTCTCTTCTCTACCACTACCTTATAATTTTTGAACATTGCAAGAGCATCTCTTTTTTCTTTTTAACAAATATACCCATATTTTCCTACTATAATCATTGACAAATACGAGAAAGTATTGATTACCTCCAGAAGTCTCAAGCGTGATCGGGACACAAATGTCTGCATACACTAGTTCAAGGGGCTTCTTTGTTTCAAAGCTCGTATTTGTCGGAATCGGACTTCTTACCAACTTTGTCATCAAGCATCCTTCGCATTTATTCTTTGGTTGAATCAACTTCGAAACTCCATATGCTAATTTTTCCTTTGACATGAGTTTTAAGGCCTGAAAATTGACATGGCCGAGCCTTGTGTGCCATAACCATGTATCTTCCTCGGTTTTTGAGAGTAAACACATAGGGCTACTATCCTCAAGGCTTATTTTATAGAGACGATTTTCACTCCTCTTCACTTTCATCAATAGTCGACCTCGTTCCTCATACACCCATAAATATTCTCCCTTCAAAATAACCTTGTTACCAACCTCTGAAAGTTGACCCAAGCTAATAATATTATTGCACAAGGTAGGGATGTAATATACCTCGCTTAATGTCTTCTCTTCACCATTCTTGCATTTAAATGACACTACTCCCCTGCCTTTTATCGTCACAGTAGACCCATCACCAAACTTCATCTTTCTAGTTACACGTTTTTCCAACTCTTTGAATTTTTCCCATTATCCAGTCATGTGATTACTCGCCCCATTATCCAGGTACCACACTTGCAAATCTTTGCGTCCCTCATTTTTCTCTGTCAGCTTTGGAACTACCATTTCTTCGTTTAGTAACATCATTTCCTTCATAGGTTCTTCGATCTCAGCAATCAATAATGCTGGTTCATCTCCTTGGATTTGAGTGAGGTTCACTTCCTTTTGTGGTTCCTTGTCACGTCGTGGTTTTCGGCACTCGTATGCAAAATGTCCAAATGCTTGACAATTGAAGCACCTCATCCTGCTCCTATCACGTCCTCCTCGGTTTGATTCTTTTCCCAGGTTCTCACTAGGACCTCGATTCCCTTCTTTGGTTTTTTTCATCCACTCCTCACGAGTCAATAATAATTGTCCTTTGTGATTTTCTCTCTTTCGCCATTCTCCCCCTGTCAGTAAGAGTTGCCCTTGATTCATCTCACTTATTCCACACAACCGTTCTTCATGGGCCTTCAAAGAACCAACAACTTCTTCCACTGACATCTCCTCCAAATTTCTGAACTGCTCCAAAGCAGATACAATTGTAAAAATTTCGAGGGAACTGCTCTGAGAAGTCTCTTCACCACGTAGCTCTCTTCCATCTTCTCTCCTAGTGCTCGAATGTTAGTGACCAGTCCATCTAATTTCATGTAGAAGTCATCTAACTGCTCCCCATCTTTCATACTTAAGCTTTCGAATTCCCCTTTCAGCGTTTTAGCCTTTGCCTATCTCACCTTATCTGCTCCTAAACTCATTGTTCTCACAGCTTCCCAAGTCTCTTTCGATGTCTTCTTTTCTGCAAGTGTCAGCAACATCTCCTCCGAAATCCCTTGATAGATAATTGCCAAGGCTCGCTTGTCCGTTTTGTCCTCAACAGTCCCCTTCGGGTCCTTTGGTCCGATCGCCTCCCACAAGCCATACGCATGCATAGTCACATTCATCTTCTGAGACCAAGCTGCATAATTCGTCTTGTTAAGTATAGGATAACTCAGCCCAATATTTGTACTTTCTTTCATCTTGTCTTTCTGTTCCATCGTGTCTGAAAACTTAAGCGGTTACCGTGGCTCTAATACCAAGTAAAGCACTAAAACATAATATACACACATACCTATTTGTATTTAGAGTTGGAAGGAGATAAACTTCTCTATTAATTAAAACAGATCAACGTACAAGAATAATATGCAAGTACAAAGTAAACTAAAAATTAGGCATGCATAAATATGCAAGTACAAAGTAGGCTAAACACTAGGCATGCAGCTAAACAAACTCCTATCACTGGCCCACTTTTTTTATTCGGTTCCTATTAATATGCAAATATCCAATGACCAAGTCTAACACTAAAATACACTCTCAACAGCTATATTTTATTTAAATAAAACATGTTTGCGGTGACTGTGGACCAGGTATATCAAAAATTCGATGCCCATAGAATTTGATTATGTTCAAAAAGAAAATACTTAACATTCTAAATTACATATTCAAATATTACATACGTTCTAATTTAATACGTACAGAACAATGACATATTCCAATTTACATGTAACTCGGTCATACACATTTTACACGCAAACAAACACTGCATATTTTTTTTAATTTTTTAATATTAAGGTCCGTGCTTTTGGTATTTTATAATGTGAATAATGTACGGTGAAACCTTCTTCCTATTGCATCCAAAGAACCTTTGCCTCGTCATAGTTAGTAATTTTTAAACCTGTAATATTTCCAAGAAGCAATCTCTCTTCTTGCAAGTTTATAAGATAAACAAGGTGCACAAAGGAAAGCAAGATAATAGATTTATTTAAATCAAGGGTTACATAGGAAATATTCTGGATTTTAAGGTTCTGAAACAAGGTACAATAAATAGCAGGGTTAAACAGAGGAAAAACTGGAAAAAATCCCCTATCTACCCCTAACTTCCAACTACTACTACTACTACACTGGTCGGAAATACAACAAGATAAATGAAAAAGGGATCCCGGCATTTGACCAAGTATCCCAAAGCCTATCGGCGCTGAAAACAACAACAACCATCTACGGGCTTAACCAACAGTCCCGTCTAATCATCTAGGATCTCTCTCAACACAACCAACATCCAGCGAATGATCTTATGCAGCCTACGGGCCTCAGCATCAGCATCACTAGTGGATGGTCCTTCATCCAATCTCCTCCTGGCAACCTGCTCCACCATCTTCACTCGAACTCGCCACTCATCATCCATAACAGAAGCACACTGCCTAGACTCCCTGGCTAGTCTATCCACCAAAGCTCCTAACTCAGGAATGCGGGAGTACACAAAGTCTCGGTCCTGGGCTAACTTGCCACCAATACTGACAGGAACAGTCTTAGGCATCTCCAACTCTGGCTCAGGGGCAGGGGTCTCTGAATAAGGCCTCAAGGGTGAAATCTGCATAGGGATCTTACTACTCTCAGAAGGGTCCTCCTCTGGGTCTGAACTAACATATACAGGCTCCTCTGGAGAGGGTGGAATAGGGTCCACAGGGGTACCAGTCAAGCTAATCTCTGAGTCTGAGTCACTACCACTACTAGGATCCTGAGAGAAATCATAAAACAGCAACCAAGAAACAATGTTAGGGTCAAATAAAGCTTCCAGCTAACTCACACCCTAACTCTAGTTTCTGCTTTACCAATCAAACACTTTCCTTAGACTATACCTAGTAGTCTATCTCAACTCTACATGAGTCGAACTCTCTCGCGATATAGATATATTCCCAAAATACCCCTTTTAAAACCTAACTTGTCTCAGGGACTAGATCCTGTAGCTCTGATACCAACTTGTGACGACCTCAATCTCGGGGTTAGGAAATGAGGACTCACACACCTCTAATCTACTAATTAAATATGCATAAACCCCGATTAACTACTAACAGGTGCAACAGGATAAAGTATGAGACAAGATTACAACTACCAATCACAGAATATAACTTACAAACCCAAAATATTATTAAATAATCAATATCGATTCCGGCTGGGAACCGACAGATAACCCATTGTATCTTTAAACACCACTTTCTAGGGGCGAGCTCACTCATAACCTGTACTACCTGCTCTGGAAACTGGAAGCCCTCAACACGGTAGGGACCACCAGGTACGCTCTTACGAGCAGTGCGCCTAAGCCTGGCCATCTTCTTGCTTAACTGCCATGGTTAGATTAAGACAAAACAAGTGAGTAGAAAACTCAGCAAGTAACTATATAGCAGTTCTACAATAACAATTCTCAATATACTTTGAACAAACTAGGGCATTCTATTTTAGCTAATCTAGGTGGCAGATTTCCATATATTTATTTTTTTGTTTTCTTTGAGATAAGGAAAGGGTATCCGAAGAATAGTTGGGCTTTCAAGAAACAAAGCTCGAAACAGGACGAAAGCCGACATTCATCACAATTCATTATAGGATCAAAATAGATCTTTCGATAGAGGAAAGCAACAGTATTTCAAGATATAGAATCATTCATATGATCAACAATTTCAGGGATAGGGTTCTGAGCTTTAAACTCCACAATAACATAATCAACTCTTTTCAAAACAGTATAAACCATTTTCATTTCCAAAAATCAATTTACTGAATAAAAGTTTCAGTTCCCTTTTTTAAATAATCATTTAGAACCCTTGATTGGATCACTTATCTTTCCATTTCATTATATACGGGTGATCAGCCCGTATCGACCTCCATTCCGGTCTTTAAGGTACCATTCGGCATAATTTCAGCCTTAAATTGGACTAGTCCCACTAGCCTCTTACCATGACTGGACTAGTCCCACTAGCCTCTTACGTCTCAATCCAATCCATCAGGAATTCATTTGGAAAACCTTGAGTTGGAAAACAATAGGTTTTCTAAAATTCATTTTATCATTACCAAGCCTTTGAAATCATTCGGACTCTTTCAAGTCGAAACTCATTCTTAATTCAGATTTTAAAGAAACAAAGTTCAGGGAGTGAATCAAAGATACGCAAAGAACAATTCTCAAGAATTCTGTATCAAGGATAACAAGGCACTAGATTTGAAGGATCAAAAATAACTTAGGGATCATTAGGGCGATCAAGAGAAACAGGGTATCATTAACAGAGTTATCCAAGATAATTTAAAGGTTCAATATGATTCATGGCATTATAGGAATCTTAAACAGAAAGGCAGATTATCAACGGGTGAAATCAATAGGATTATCAATAACAGGTTATCAAGAACAAAGGGTACTTCAAATCAATATCAGGGTTTCATAAAGCAAGGGTTTTATACTTTAACAGTTCCATACTCTACATGGTATGAACAATATTTCCTTTACAATCATTTATACAAGTAATCAGAGTTACTTGCCTAAAATTGCTTTCCTGAGGGTTGAACTACTGCCACCTAGTATACTTTTCCCTTTCCTAGCCCGAATGCCCTCACGCTCCGAATCTACAATAAAAACCAAAATCTTAATTAGATTCCCAACTCTCGTTCCCGGAACGATCACTCTCTACGATAACTCGATTATATTCTTGACTCGAACTATACGAGTATAGCTTATACAAATAAGCACACAGCACATAGCACATAGCACAATTCTTTCTCGAAGTTTTTATATCCTTATATACCTAGCAATCAAAGCGTACTCGCTTGACCTAGGCTATTTCTCAAATCACACTAACACGACTCTTTTACGAGTACTAGACCCTATTTACAACCAAACATTTACGTTCATAACCATCACTTATATCAATCGACTTAATTCCCTTTTTCTTTTATTCCTTAATTCGAACCAAAACAACAATCCAATCAAGCAAGATCATAGATTTTCACATATAACACTCAATCATTCTTTCAATTACCAAAATCAAGTTTTGACCTTTATTTCTTATGGCCTATTCGGCCTTATTGCAAATACCCACCATAAAATCAATCAAATACTCACTTTAATTCACATAAACACGTATCTCATTCAACAACCTTTAAAGAACCACTCTCCTTTCTTTTAATCATAAAAATCCGAACCCAACCATCTATATACAATCAAATTTCTCAAAAATCACACCATACAACTTTAGTTCTAGCATGATCCAACATTTAAACTAGCACCATTTTCTTCATTAGTCACTAAGATTTTTAGCAAACATCAACTCAATTCTCCTTTTAAGCCTAAGACCCATTCGGGTTTATCAAGAAAACACACATGCAAAGATCAATCTTGACATGCAAAGTCTTATATCACATTTTCAACTTGTTTTAAGCCTTAACTTAGTCATTTAACTTATTTTCATCAAGATTTTCGAAGCACAAAGCCAAACATCACCTAATGACTCATCCTTAATCAAATTATTCAAACAACATGCATGCATTCACTTAATCACAAATCAATCTTTTCTAAACCCATTTTCCATTCGGCAAAAAAAAAATTCAAAATTCACAATCCAAGAACCAAACAAGGACATGCACATCTTGATCCTTTTTAAAACTAACATGCAATCACGTTTAAGCCACATAAACTTAGTATTCAACAAGATTAACCCGCAAAAACCGATTCCCTCTTCTTTATTAACAAAAGCCGAAGAAAAAGTCCACAAAACCCGAAGCAAAGATTCACATGCAACCTCAATTTTTGATTTTTTCTAAGCACAATCATATGCACACATTCATTTACAATCAAAGGAATCATTTAATCAAACACCCACTCGATTTTTATCAAAGAAGCCAAAAACCCTTTTCTAAATTTTCAAGAAATCTTAACATGCATGCATCATTTCAAGTTTATAAATTACAACTTTTTATTAACAACTATCCATTATTGATTTCATGGTCAAAAACCAACTTGCTCACTTTAAGAACATAAACCCATTCGGTTATATAGAAAAGCACCACATGCATCAACTAAAATTAAAGTGTACTTTGTGTAGAGTTCAGTTTTCACATCACAACTCACCACCGGTTCACCGGAGTTCATCACCGGTGGCGGTGGCTTCACGGTGGTGCCCTCATTCGAGGGTGTCCAACCACGAAAACCCCCGATTTCGATAATTACGCAAGATAAACTAACATGCACTTCTTTCTAGCATTCATTATACAGGGAATCAAGCTTAACAAGATGATATCAATCAACAATCAAGAAGAACCATGGGGTTCTCGGGTGTACACGCACACCGAACACACACAACACACACACACCGGCATCCAAGCCTAATCACACACATGCACACACTTCTAACCATATATAAGTGCTTAAAAAAAGAATTCGGGATGATTAGTGTGTTTGATCAAAGAAAAGAGAGGTATACCGAGAGAGATTGAAGAAAGCCGAGAGAGAGAGTGAGAGAGAGTGTTCGAGAGAGAGAGAGAGAGAGAGAAGAAAAAGAAGAGAGAAAAGAGTGAGTGTTCGGCAAGAAGAAGAAAATGAGGAAGGAAGGGAGTATTTATACTCCACCAAGATTAAGGGCAAAATAGTAATCTAATAACTCCCTTTTTAGTTTGCATTTTCTTTCTCTTTTTACTTAATTGCAACGAAATTCAAAATAATAATATTTCTCTCTCGGAAAGTCAAGAATTATTGAAAACGATATTTTTAACGCGTAGGCCTCGAAATTAGCTTTTTATCCATTACTCATAATAAGAATTTGAGCGAGCGGTTGATTTTATATGAATTTCGCAAACTCGCTTTAATAAATACCTTTTCCACATAAAATCGATTCAAAAATGCAAAGATCAACAATTAAATTCACTTATCATTTTTAAAAAGTCTCTAAGACCTCTACGAAGATAACAGAACAAATCCCATGTTTTTATCCGTCTCAGATGATTTTATAAAAATGCACGAAGGTTAATTAAACCATTACTTAAATCACATAATTCCTTTAAAATTCACAAAAATTGACACAGATCATACAGTCATGCACACAGGCAAGCAATCACACATATACGATCATATAATGACTTAGGTCTGATCATAAATTTATTCTTCTTTAATCTTTATCCTCTTTTACGCGTATCGGGTCAGTTCATCCCGATGGCCCGATGCTCAGCGTTTTGATTGCGCTTCTCATTATCATTATCGACTGACACGTCACTTAGGACAAAACACTTTACTGACACATTCTTTTCATTCAATCACACATAATTCCCCTTTTATATATTCTTTAACTCTTTAATGGAACGGGTTCCGTTCTACCTGACGGCCCGATAACACAGCTTACTTCTAAGCTGACTCTTTAAATTGGAACGTTTTTATCCACGCTCCTTAACTCTAGTATACAGATAAGACAAATAATCACTGCTTAATCACATAATCTCATCACATAACACATACTTTACTTTCTTAATTACGACGCAAAATTCTCGGTCGTTACAATCTACCCTCCTTAAAAGGATTCTGTCCCCAGAATCTAATCTAAGCAAATAGATGGGGATACTTTTCTTTCATTTCGCTTTCTAATTCCCAAGTCGATTCCTCGACTAGTGGATTTCTCCACAACACTCTAACTAGAGGTACAACTTTATTTCTAAGTGTCCTTTCTTTTCGATCCAAAATTCGCACTGGCTGTTCTATATAGGATAAATCTGGTTGGATTTCTACTGGTTCCAACTCCATCACATGGCTCGCATCAGCATTATACTTCTTCAGGAGAGATACATGAAACACATTGTGCAGATGTTACATTTCGGCGGTAGCGCTAATTCATACGCTACTTTCCCAACTTGTCGCAATACTTTAAATGGTCCAATGTACCTTGGACTTAGCTTTCCTTTCTTTCCAAATCGAGTAAAACCTTTCCAAGGAGATATCTTCAACAAGACCTTGTCTCCAGTTTCGAATTGCACATCTTTCCGCTCTTGATTCGCGTACTTTGCCTGTCGGTCTTGAGCTGCAATTAATCTCTTTTGTATCATTTCAACTTTTTCCTTCGTTTGCTGCACTAGCTCGGGACCAATTAACTTGCGCACACCAACTTCGTCCCAATAAGTAGGGGATCTACACTTTCTTCCATACAATGCTTCATAAGGCGGCATGCCAATACTTGCGTGATAACTGTTGTTGTAGGAAAACTCAACTAAGGGCAAATGATCGTCCCAATTTCCTTTGAAATCTATTGCGCAGGTTCGCAATATATCCTCAATTGTCTGAATTGTCCTTTCACTTTGTCCGTCTGTCTGCGGATGATATACTGTACTCATTTTCAATTTCGTTCCCAAATGATCATGGAATTGTCGCCAAAATCTCGAATTAAACCTTGGATCTCTATCAGACACGATAGATACAGGAACTCCATGACGCATCACGATTTCATCCAGATACAATTTGACCAGCTTTTCTAATGAAAACCTTTCGTTTATGGGCAAGAAATGTGCTGACTTTGTCAATCGATCAATTACCACCCAAATCGCATCATGATTAGACTTGGTTTTAGGTAATCCTACCACAAAATCCATCGCGATATGTTCCCATTTCCATTCAGGTATGTCCAGTGGCTGAAGCAATCCACTTGGCCTTTGATGTTCCGCTTTAACTCTTTAACACGTGTAACATTTAATTATCCATTCCGCAATTTCCTTTTTCATGTTTGGCCACCAAAAATTTTCTTTCAAATCCTGGTACATCTTTGTACTTCCAGGGTGAATTGAAAATCTCGAGTTATGCGCTTCTTGCAAAATCTCGTGCTTTAGTTCCACAACATCAGGTATCCAAATACGTGAGTTAACACGGTATATCTCTTTTCCATCCTTTTGAGCTTTAATTTCTTCTCCCGTCAACTTATTCCTTTCGCGATTCATCACTTGCTCTTGACAGCATCTAATCTTTTCCAAAATTTCAGGTTGAAACCGTATTGCATAAATGGCTTCACCTCCACATTCTGGAGTCTGCACCACTATTTCCATCTTTTCAAAGTCCTTGATTAATTCTTCTGATGACGTTAACATATTCAACTTTTCCTTTCGACTTAAAGCGTCAGCTACCACATTTGCCTTTCCAGGATGATAGTTTATCGCACAATCATAATCTTTGATTAATTCCAAACACCTTCTTTGTCGCATATTCAGTTCTTTCTGAGTAAAGATATATTTTAAGCTCTTATGGTCCGTATAAATCTCGTACTTTTCCCCGTACAAATAATGCCTCCAAATCTTAAGGGCAAATACAATTGCTGCCAATTCCAAATCGTGCGTTGGATACTTTTGTTCATGCGGCTTGAGTTGCCTTGACGCGTATGCTATTACCTTCCCGTGTTGCATTAACACGCATCCAAGTCCTTTATAGGAAGCATCACTGAATATCACAAATTCACCTTTATCATCTGGTAATACCAACACAGGGGCGGTTACCAATCTCTTCTTTAACTCTTGAAAACTTTCCTCACACTTTTCTGTCCAAATGAACTTCTCATTCTTTCTCGTCAATTTTGTCAATGAAACGACAATCTTTGAGAAATCTTGCACAAATCTTCTATAGTATCCGGCTAATCCCAGAAAATTTCTGACTTCCGTCGGAGTCTTGGGTCTTTCCCAATTCATTACAGCTTCTATCTTGGCTGGATCCACTTTAATTCCTTCTTTATTAACTACATGGCCAAGGAATTGCACTTCCTTTAGCCAAAATTCACACTTTGAAAATTTTGCATACAGCTTCTCTTTTCGCAGAATTTCCAAGGAAATCCTCAAATGCTCCTTATGATCTTCCTCCGTTTTGGAATAAATCAGTATATCGTCGATAAACACAATCACGGACTTGTCCAAATACTGCTTGAACATTCTGTTCATAAGATCCATAAATGCAGCTGGCGCATTCATCAAGCCAAATGCCATCCCAAAAACTCATAATATCCGTATCTTGTTCGGAACGCTGTCTTGGGTTTATCTTCCGCTTTGATCTTTAGTTGATGATACCCAGATCTTAAATCAATCTTTGAAAAGCACGAAGCTCCTTTTAATTGGTCAAACAAGTCATCGATCCGCGGTAGAGGGTACTTATTCTTGATCGTCAACTTATTCAGTTCACGGTAATCGATACACAATCGCATACTTCCATCCTTCTTCTTTACAAACAACACTGGTGCGCCCCACGGGGATACACTCGGTCGGATTACTCCTTTGTCCAACATCTCTTGCAACTGAGCTGCCAATTCCTTCATTTCAACCGGTGCCATGTGATAGGGAGCTTTCGACACTGGTTCCGTACCAGGAGCCAATTCAATCGTAAACTCGATCTCTCTGTCTGGAGGTAGTCCAGGCAATTCATCAGGAAACACGTCCGAAAAATCTCTTACTACCGGAATATCGTCGATCCTTACAGATTCTTTCTCCACGTCCACGACATGAGCCAAATAAACCTCGCATCCTTGACGTATTAATCTTCTCGCCTCAATAACCGTTAGAAATTTCTTTTCTTGCCTCTTTCCTTTAAATATCACTTCCTCACCATCCTTGGTTTTTAACTTCACTTTCTTACTTTTACACTCTATTTGCGCCTCATGATTTGACAACCAATCCATTCCTAGTATAACCTCAAATTCTCCTAACTTGAAAGGAATTAAGTCAGCAGAAAAGTGCCGACCTTCTATAGACACATCACAGTCAGGACAAATCTTATTAACAACAACTTTCTCTTGATTGCTACCTCTATAATCAACTTAGGCTCTAGAGGGTACGCAACACAATTTAACTTATCAAGAATGCTTTCAGAAATAAAAGATCTGGTTGCTCCAGAATCCATCAAAACTTTTACTTCTACTGAGTTTATAACAAGCATACCTGCTACCACAGTCCACATCTTGCACCGCATCTTTCATTGACATGTTAAAGGTCCTAGCTCTGGGTTGAGCTGATGGTGCTGGGAGAGACAGGCGGTCCAGCAATTCTGAGAATATTAGCCTTCTGCACAGGCTCCTTGCAATTTCTAGCCATATGGCCTACCTTGCCACACTTGAAACAAGCCAAATCAGGCTTCCTTATTTCATTTGAACATTCCGAAGAATAATGCCCCTTCTGGTTGCACTTAAAACATGTTATATCCAGCTTATTACACCTCCCCGGGTGTCTCTTTCCACAGTTCCTGCATTCTTGCATCTGGGGCCTGCTATCCTTTCCCGGTTGTCCAGCTTTCTGGAAACGGTTCTTCTGAGCTCCATTCCCGGGTCTAAACTTCTGAAACTTTTAGTTCTGACCTCCACCATTCTTTCCAAACTTTCCTCTGAACTTTGAACTTCCTTGCTCTTGCTCAGAGCTTTCAAACTTCCTCTTTCTTCCTTCATTTTCTCTTCGAGCAGCTTCCCGCTCACCTTCCACTATCATTGCCTTCTGAACCTAAAGCAGCATAGTTCTTGATCTCCAACATTGCTATTTGACTCCTAATCCACGGCTTAAGTCCCTGCTGGAACCTCTTAGCCTTCTTTGCTTCAGTATTCACGTACTCTGGCACGAACCTTGCCAACTCCGAAAACTTCACCTCATATTCTGCTACCGACATTTCCTCCTGTCTAAGATCCAAAAATTTCATCTCCAACTGATCTTGCATATAACTTGGCAAATATTTTTCCAGAAACATCTCAGTGAACTTCTCCCAAGATAAGTCTTTGCCTTCCAACAACGCCTTAGAAGACTCCCACCAGAAACTTGCTTCATCCCTCAAATAATAACTTGCGTACTGAGCTTTCTTATCGTCCTTAACTTCGGCTAGCTCAAAGGCTTTTTCCATCTCTCTCAACCACGACTGTGCTTTAATCGGATCTGGCAAACCTAAGAACTCTGGAGGGTGAACAGATTGAAAGTGCTTGAAATTTCCAACTTTTGGGGCCACAGGTTGTTGCAAAAGCTGAGCAAGTCTGCTCATCAAAGTGGTTTCTGGGTTTATTTCTGGGTCTTGGGTGGGAATTTCTTCTTCTTGGTGATCTGGTGAGTTGGCCATTTCTTACAAACCTGATTGAGCAATTATTTAGCAATACGATAGCATGGCATATATAACAACAATTTTTATGAAATCTCTTTTGTGGGTTTTAGGTTTTACCCAATTTGCACATGCAATCCTATTACTACATAATTCTGATATCAGTGTTGCTTTATCATGGCACGGAATAGGGTTTTACGATCTTTAGACATGGTTGTACGAAAACATAGCTGTATTTAAAACATGGCATTGAGAACAGTTTATAAGATAAACAAGGTGCACAAAGGAAAGTAAGATAATAGATTTATTTAAATCAAGGGTTACATAGGAAATATTCTGGATTTTAAGGTTCTGAAACAAGGTACAATAAATAGCAGGGTTAAACAGAGGAAAAACTGGAAAATGTCCCCCTATCTACCCCTAACTTCCAACTACTACTACTATTACTACACTGGTCTGAAATACAACAAGATAAATGAAAAAGGGATCCCGGCATCTGACCAAGTATCCCAAAGCCTACCGGCGCTGAAAAAAACAACAACAATCTACGGGCTCAACCAACAGTCCCGTCTAATCATCTAGGATCTCTCTCAACACAACCAACATCCAGCGAATGATCTTATGCAGCCTCCGGGACTCAGCATCAGCATCACTAGTGGATGGTCCCTCATCCAATCTCCTCCTGGCAACCTGCTCCACCATCTTCACTTGAACTCGCCACTCATCATCCATAACAGAAGCACACTGCCTAGACTCCCTGGCTAGTCTATCCACCAAAGCTCCTAACTCAGGAATGCGGGAGTACACAAAGTCTCGGTCCTGGGCTAACTTGCCACCAATATTGACAGGAAGAGTCTTAGGCATCTCCGACTCTGGCTCAGGGGCAGGGGTCTCTGAATCAGGCCTCAAGGGTGAAATCTGCATAGGGATCTCACTACTCTCAGAAGGGTCCTCCTCTGGGTCTGAACTAACATATACAGGCTCCTCTGGAGAGGGTGGAATAGGGTCCACAGGGGTACCAGTCAAGCTAATCTCTGAGTCTGAGTCACTACCACTACTAGGATCCTGAGAGAAAACATAAAACAGCAACCAAGAAACGATGTTAGGGTCAAATAAAGCTTCCAGCTAACTCACACCCTAACTCTAGTTTCTGCTTTACCAATCAACACTTTTCCTTAGACTATACCTAATAGTCTAACTCAACTCTACATGAGTCGAACTCTCTCGCGATATAGATATATTCCCAAAATACCCCTTTTTTAAAACCTAACTTGTCTCAGGGACTAGATCCTGTAGCTCTAATACCAACTTGTGACGACCTCAATCTCGGGGTTAGGAAATGAGGACTCACACACCTCTAATCTACTAATTAAATATACATAAACCCCGATTAACTACTAACAGGATCAACAGGATAAAGTATGAGACAAGATTACAACTACCAATCACAGAATATAACTTATAAACCCAAAATATTATTAAATAATCAATATCGATTCCGGCTGGGAACCAACAGATAACCCATTATATCTTTAAACACCACTTTCTAGGCGCGAGCTCACTCATAACCTGTACTACCTGCTCTGGCAACTAGAAGCCCTCAACACGGTAGGGACCACCAGGTACGCTCTTACGAGCAGTGCGCCTAAGCCTGGCCATCTTCTTGCTAGACTGCCATGGTTAGATTAAGACAAAACAAGTGAGTAGAAAAACTCAGCAAGTAACTATATAGTAGTTCTACAATATCAATTCTCAATATACTTTGAACAAACTAGGGCATTCTATTTTAGCTAATCTAGGTGGCAGATTTCCATATATTTATTTTTTTATTTTCTTTGAGATAAGGAAAGGGTATCCGAAGAATAGTTGGGCTTTCAAGAAACAAAGCTCGAAGCAAGACAAAAGCCGACATTCATAAAAATTCATTATAGGATCAAAATAGATCTTTCGATAGAGGAAAACAACAGTATTCAAGATATAGAATCATTCATATGATCAACAATTTCAGGGATAGGGTTCTGAGCTTTAAACTCCACAATAACATAATCAACTCTATTCAAAACAATATAAACCATTTTCATTTCCAAAAATCAATTTACTGAATAAAAGTTTCAGTTCCCTTTTTAAATAATCATTTAAAACCCTTGATTGGATCACTTATCTTTCCATTTTATTATATACGGGTGATCAGCCCGTATCGACCTCCATTCTGGTCTTTAAGGTACCATTCGGCATAATTTCAGCCTTAAATTGGACTAGTCCCACTAGCCTCTTACCATGACTGGACTAGTCCCACTAGCCTCTTACGTCTCAATCCAATCCATCAGGAATTCATTTGGAAAACCTTGAGTTGGAAAAAAATAGGTTTTCTAAAATTCATTTTATCATTACCAAACCTTTGAAATCATTCGGACTCGTTCAAGTCGAAACTCATTCTTAATTCAGATTTTAAAGAAACAAAGTTCAGGGAGTGAATCAAAGATACGCAAAGAACAATTCTCAAGAATTCTGTATCAAGGATAACAAGGCACTAAATTTGAAGGATCAGAAATAACTTAGGGATCATTAGGACGATCAAGAGAAACAGGGTATCATTAACAGATTTATCCAAGATAACTTAAAGGTTCAATATGATTCATGGCATTATAGGAATCTTAAACAGAAAGGCAGATTATCAACGGGTGAAATCAATAGGATTATCAATAACAGGTTATCAAGAACAAAGGGTACTTCCAATCAATATCAGTGTTTCATAAAGCAAGGGTTTTATACTTTAACAGTTCCATACTCTACATGGTATGGACAATATTTCCTTTACAATCATTTATACAAGTAATCCGAGTTACTTGCCTGAAATTGCTTTCCTGAGGGTTGAACTACTGCCACCTAGTATACTTTTCCCTTTCCTAGCCCGAATGCCCTCACGCTCCGAATCTACAATAAAAACCAAAATCTTAATTAGATTCCCAACTCTCGTTCCCGGAACGATCACTCTATACGATAACTCGATTATATTCTTGACTCGAACTATACGAATATAGCTTATACAAATAAGCACACAGCACATAGAAAATAGCACAATTCTTTCTCGAAGTTTCTATATCCTTATATACCTAGCAATCAAAGCGTACTCGTTTGACCTAGGCGATTTCTTAAATCACACTAACACAACTCTTTTACGAGTACTAGACCCTATTTACAACCAAAAATTTACGTTCATAACCATCACTGATATCAATCGACTTAATTCCCTTTTTCTTTTATTCCTTAATTCGAACCAAAACAACAATCCAATCAAGCAAGATCATAGATTTTCACATATAACACTCAATCATTCTTTTAATTACCAAAATCAAGTTTTGACCTTTATTTCTTATGGCCTATTCGGCTTTATTGCAAATACCCACCATAAAATCAATCAAATACTCACTTTAATTCACATAAACACGTATCTCATTCAACAACCTTTAAAGAACCACTCTCCTTTCTTTTAATCATAAAAATCCGAACCCAACCATCTATATACAATCAAATTTCTCAAAAATCACACCATACAACTTTAGTTCTAGCATGATCCAACATTTAAACTAGCACCATTTTCTTCATTAGTCACTAAAATTTTTAGCAAACATCAACTCAATTCTCTTTTTAAGCCTAAGACCCATTCGGGTTTATCAAGAAAACACACATGCAAAGATCAATCTTGACATGCAAAGTCTTATATCACATTTTCAACTTGTTTTAAGCCTTAACTTAGTCATTTAACTTATTTTCATCAAGATTTTCGAAGCACAAAGCCAAACATCACCTAATGACTCAACCTTAATCAAATTATTCAAACAACATGCATGCATTCACTTAATCACAAATCAATCTTTTCTAAACCCATTTTCCATTCGGCAAAAAAAATTCAAAATTCACAATCCAAGAACCAAACAAGGACATGCACATCTTGATCCTTTTTAAAACTAACATGCAATCACGTTTAAGCCACATAAACTTAGTATTCAACAAGATTAACCCGCAAAAACCGATTCCCTCTTCTTTATTAACAAAAGCCGAAGCAAAAGTCCACAAAACCCGAAGCAAAGATTCACATGCAACCTCAATTTTTGATTTTTTTTTCTAAGCACAATCATATGCACACATTCATTTACAATCAAAGGAATCATTTAATCAAACACCCACTCGATTTTTATCAAAGAAGCCAAAAACCCTTTTCCAAATTTTCAAGAAATCTTAACATGCATGCATCATTTCAAGTTTATAAATTACAACTTTTTATTAACAACTATCCATTATTGATTTCATGGTCAAAAACCAACTTGATCACTTTAAGAACATAAACCCATTCGGTTATATAGAAAAGCACCACATGCATCTACTAAATTAAAGTGTACTTTGTGTAGAGTTCAGTTTTCACATCACAACTCACCACCGGTTCACCGGAGTTCATCACCGGTGGCGGTGGCTTCACGGTGGTGCCCTCATTCGAGGGTGTCCAACCACGAAAACCCCCGATTTCGACAATTACGCAAGATAAACTAACATGCACTTCTTTCTAGCATTCATTATGCAGGGAATCAAGCTTAACAAGATGACATCAATCAACAATCAAGAAGAACCATGGGGTTCTCGGGTGTACATGCACACCGAACACACACAACATACACACACCGGCATGCAAGCCTAATCACACACATGCACACACTTCTAACCATATATAAGTGCTTAGCAAAAGGAATTAGGGATGATTGGTGTGTTTGATCAAAGAAAAGAGAGGTATACCGAGAGAGATTGAAGAAAGCCGAGAGAGAGAGTGAGAGAGAGTGTTCGAGAGAGAGAGAAAGGAGAAAAAGAAGAGAGAAAAGAGTGAGTGTTCGGCAAGACGAAGAAAATGAGGAAGGAAGGGAGTATTTATACTCCACCAAGATTAAGGGCAAAATAGTAATCTAATAACTCCCTTTTTAGTTTGCATTTTCTTTCTCTTTTTACATAATTGCAATGAAATTCAAAATAAAAATATTTCTCTCTCGGAAAGTCAAGAATTATTGAAAATGACATTTTTAACGCGTAGGCCTCGAAATTAGCTTTTTATCCATTACTCACATTAAGAATTTGAGCGAACGGTTGATTTTATATGAATTTCGCAAACTCGTTTTAATAAATACATTTTCCACATAAAATCGATTTAAAAATGCAAAGATCAACAATTAAATTCACTACTCATTTTTAAAAAGTCTCTAAGACCTCTACGAAGATAACAGAACAAATCCCATGTTTTTATCCATCTCAGATGATTTTATAAAAATGCACGAAGGTTAATTAAAACTTTACTTAAATCATATAATTCCTTTAAAATTCACAAAAATTGACACAGAACATATAATCATGCACACAGGCAAGCAATCACACATATACGATCATATAACGACTTAGGTCTGATCATAGAATATATCCCTCTTTAATCTTTATCCTCTTTTACGCGTACTGGATCACGTTCATCCCGACGGCCCGACGCTCAGCGTTTCGATTACGCTTCTCATTATCATTATTGACCGACACGTCACTTAGGACGAAACACTTTACTGACACATTCATTTCATTCAATCACACATAATTTCCCTTTTATATATTCTTTAACTCTTTAATGGGATGAGTTCCGTTCTACCTGACGGTCTGACAACACAGCTTAACTTCTAAGCTGACTCTTTAAATTGGAACGTTTTTATCCACGCTCCTTAACTCTAGTATACAGATAAGACAAATAATTACCACTTAATCACATAATTATAATCTCATCACATAACACATACTTTACTTTCTTAATTACGACGCAAAATCCTCGGTCGTTACAATCTACCCTCCTTAAAAGGATTCTGTCCCCAGAATCTAATCTAAGCAAATAGATGGGGATACTTTTCTTTCATTTCACTTTCTAATTCCCAAGTCGATTCCTCGACTAGTGGATTTCTCCACAACACTCTAACTAGAGGTACAACTTTATTTCTAAGCATCCTTTCTTTTCGATCCAAAATTCGCACTGGCTATTCTATATAGGATAAATCTGGTTAGATTTCTATTGGTTCCAACTCCATCACATGGCTCGCATCAGCATTATACTTCTTCAGGAGAGATACATGAAACACATTGTGCAGATGTTGCATTTGCGGCGGTAGCGCTAATTCATACGCTACTTTCCCAACTTGTCGCAATACTTCAAATGGTCCAATGTACCTTGGACTCAGCTTTCCTTTCTTTCCAAATCGAGTTAAACCTTTCCAAGGAGATATCTTCAACAAGACCTTGTCTCCAGTTTCGAATTGCACATCTTTCCGCTCTTGATTCGCGTACTTTGCCTGTCGGTCTTGAGCTGCAATTAATCTCTTTTGTATCATTTTAACTTTTTCCTTCATTTGCTACACTAGCTCGGGGCCAATTAACTTGCGCTCACCAACTTCGTCCCAATAAGTAGGGGATCTACACTTTCTTCCATACAACGCTTCATAAGGAGGCATGCCAATACTTGCGTGATAACTGTTGTTGTAGGAAAACTCAACTAAGGGCAAATGATCGTCCCAATTTCCTTTGAAATCTATTGCGCAGGTTCGCAACATATCCTCAATTGTCTGAATTGTCCTTTCACTTTGTCCGTCTGTCTGCGGATGATATGTTGTACTCATTTTCAATTTCGTTCCCAAATGATCATGGAATTGTCGCCAAAATCTCGAATTAAACCTTGGATCTCTATCAGACACGATAGATACAGGAACTCCATGACGCATCACGATTTCATCCAGATACAATTTGACCAGCTTCTCTAATGAAAACCTTTCGTTTATTGGCAAGAAATGTGCTGACTTTGTCAATCGATCAATTACCACCCAAATCGCATAATGATTAGACTTGGTTTTTAGGTAATCCTACCACGAAATCCATTGCGATATGTTCCCATTTCCATTCAGGTATGTCCAGTGGCTGAAGCAATCCACTTGGCCTTTGATGTTCCGCTTTAACTCTTTGGCACGTGTAACATTTGCTTATCCATTCTGTAATTTCCTTTTTCATGTTTGGCCACCAAAATTTTTCTTTCAAATCCTGGTACATCTTTGTACTTCCAGGGTGAATTAAAAATCTCGAGTTATGCGCTTCTTACAAAATCTCGTGCTTTAGTTCCACAACATCAGGTATCCAAATACGTAAGTTAACACGGTATATCTCTTTTCCATCCTTTTGAGCTTTAATTTCTTCTCCCGTCAACTTATTCCTTTCGCGATTCATCACTTGCTCTTGACATCATCTAATCTTTTCCAAAATTTCAGGTTGAAACCGTATTGCATAAATGGCTTCACCTCCACATTCTGGAGTCTGCACCACTATTTCCATCTTTTCAAAGTCCTTGATTAATTCTTCTGATAATGTTAACATATTCAACTTTTCCTTTCGACTTAAAGCGTCAGCTACCACATTTGCCTTACCAGGATGATAGTTTATCGCACAATCATAATCTTTGATTAATTCCAACCACCTTCTTTGTCACATATTCAGTTCTTTCTGAGTAAAGATATATTTTAAGCTCTTATGGTCCGTATAAATCTCGCACTTTTCCCCGTACAAATAATACCTCCAAATCTTAAGGGCAAATACCATTGCTGCCAATTCCAAATCGTGCGTTGGATACTTTTGCTCATGCGGTTTGAGTTGCCTTGACGCGTATGCTATTACCTTCCCGTGTTGCATTAACACGCATCCAAGTCCTTTATAGGAAGCATCACTGAATATCACAAATTCACCTTTATCATCTGGTAATACCAACACAGGGGCGGTTACCAATCTCTTCTTTAACTCTTGAAAACTTTCCTCACACTTTTCTGTCCAAATGAACTTCTCATTCTTTCTCGTCAATTTTGTCAATGGAACGGCAATCTTTGAGAAATCTTGCACAAATCTTCTATAGTATCCGGCTAATCCCAGAAAACTTCTGACTTCCGTCGAAGTTTTGGGCCTTTCCCAATTCATTACAGCTTCTATCTTGGCTGGATCCACTTTAATTCCTTCTTTATTAACTACATGACCAAGAAATTGCACTTATTTTAGCCAAAATTCACACTTTGAAAATTTTGCATACAGCTTCTCTTTTCGCCGAATTTCCAAGGAAATCCTCAAATGCACCTTATGATCTTCCTCCGTTTTGGAATAAATCAGTATATCGTCGATAAACACAATCATGAACTTGTCTAAATACTGCTTGAACACTCTGTTCATAAGATCCATAAATGCAGCTGGCGCATTCGTCAAGCCAAATGCCATCACTAAAATCTCATAGTGTCCGTATCTTGTTCGGAACGCTGTCTTGGGTATATCTTCCGCTTTGATCTTTAATTGATGATACCCAGATCTTAAATCAATCTTTGAGAAACACGAAGCTCCTTTCAATTGGTCAAACAAGTCCTCAATCCGCGGTAGAGGGTACTTATTCTTGATCGTCAACTTATTCAGTTCACGGTAATCGATAAACAATCGCATACTTCCATCCTTCTTCTTTACAAACAACACCGGTGCGCCCCACGGGGATACACTCGGTCGGATTACTCCTTTGTCCAGCAACTCTTGCAACTGAGCTGCCAATTCCTTTATTTCAACCGGCGCCATGCGATAGGGAGCTTTCGACACTGGTTCCGTACCAGGAGCCAATTCAATCGTAAACTCGATCTCTCTGTCTGGAGGTAGTCCAGGCAATTCATCAGGAAACACGTCCGGAAAATCTCTTACTACCGGAATATCGTCGATCCTTACAGATTCTTTCTCCACGTCCACGACATGAGCCAAATAAACTTCGCATCCTTGACGCATCAATCTTCTCGCCTCAATAACCGTTAGATATTTCTTTTCTTGCCTCCTTCCTTTAAATATCACTTCCTCACCATCCTTGGTTTTTAACTTCACTTTCTTACTTTTACACTCTATTTGCGCCTCATGATTTGACAACCAATCCATTCCTAGAATAACGTCAAATTCTCCTAACTTAAAAGGAATTAAGTCAGCAGAAAAGTGCCGACCTTCTATAGACATATCACAGTCAGGACAAATCTTATTAACAAGAACTTTCTCTTGATTGGCTACCTCTATAATCAAATTAGGCTCTAGAGGGTACGCAACACAATTTAACTTATCAAGAATGCTTTCAGAAATAAAAGATCTGGTTGCTCCAGAATCCATCAAAACTTTTACTTCTACTGAGTTTATAACAAGCATACCTGCTACCACATCCACATCTTGCACCGCATCTTCCATTGACATGTTAAAGGTCCTAGCTCTGGGTTGAGCTGATGGTGCTGGGAGAGACGGCGGTCCAGCAATTCTGAGAATATTAGCCTTCTGCACAGGCTCCTTGCAATTTCTAGCCATATGGCCTACCTTGCCACACTTGAAACAAGCCAAATCAGGCTTCCTTATTTCATTTGAACATTCCGAAGAATAATGCCCCTTCTGGTTGCACTTAAAACATGTTATATCCAGCTTATTACACCTCCCCGGGTGTCTCTTTCCACAGTTTCTGCATTCTTGCATCTGGGGCCTGCTATCCTTTCCCGGTTGTCCAGCTTTCTGGAAACGGTTCTTCTGAGCTCCATTCCCGGGTCTAAACTTCTGAAACTTTTTGTTCTGACCTCCACCATTCTTTCCAAACTTTCCTCTAAACTTTGAACTTCCTTGCTCTTGCTCAGAGCTTTCAAACTTCCTCTTTCTTCCTTCATTTTCTCTTCGAGAAGCTTCCCGCTCACCTTCCACTATCATTGCCTTCTGAACCAAAGCAGTATAGTTCTTGATCTCCAACATTGCTATTTGACTCCAAATCCACGGCTTAAGTCCCTGCTGGAACCTCTTAGCCTTCTTTGCTTCAGTATTCACGTACTCTGGCACGAACCTTGCCAACTCCGAAAACTTCACCTCATATTCTGCTACCGACATTTCCTCCTGTCTAAGATCCAAAAATTTCATCTCCAACTGATCTTGCATATAACATGGCAAATATTTTTCCAGAAACATCTCAGTGAACTTCTCCCAAGATAAGTCTTTGCCTTCCAACAACGCCTTAGAAGACTCCCACCAGAAACTTGCTTCATCCCTCAAATAATAACTTGCGTACTGAGCTTTCTTATCGTCCTTAACTTCGGCTAGCTCAAAGGCTTTTTCCATCTCTCTCAACCACGACTGTGCTTTAATCGGATCTGGCAAACCTAAGAACTCTGGAGGGTGAACAGATTGAAAGTGCTTGAAATTTCCAACTTTTGGGGCCATAGGTTGTTGCAAAAGCTGAGCAAGTCTGCTCATCAAAGTGGTTTCTGGGTTTATTTCTGGGTCTTGGGTGGGAATTTCTTCTTCTTGGTGATCTGGTGAGTTGGCCATTTCTTACAAACCCAATTGAGCAATTATTTAGCAATACGATAACATGGCATATATAACAACAATTTTTATGAAATCTCTTTTATGGGTTTTAAGTTTTACCCAATTTGCACATGCAATCCTATTACTACATAATTCTCATATCAGTGTTGCTTTATCATGGCACGGAATAGGGTTTTACGATCTTTAGACATGGTTGTACGAAAACATAGTTGTATTTAAAACATGGCATTGAGAACAGTTTATAAGATAAACAAGGTGCACAAAGGAAAGCAAGATAATAGATTTATTTAAATCAAGGGTTACATAGGAAATATTCTGGATTTTAAGGTTCTGAAATAAGGTACAATAAATAGCAGGGTTAAACAGAGGAAAAACTGGAAAACGTCCCCCTATCTACCCCTAACTTCCAACTACTACTACTACTACACTGGTCTGAAATACAACAAGATAAATGAAAAAGGGATCCTGACATCTGACCAAGTATCCTAAAGCCTACCGGCGCTGAAAACAACAACAACAATCTACGGGCTCAACCAACAGTCCCGTCTAATCATCTAGGATCTCTCTCAACACAACCAACATCCAGTGAATGATCTTATGCAGCCTCCGGGCCTCAACATCAGCATTACTAGTGGATGGTCCCTCATCCAATCTCCTCCTGGCAACCTGCTCCACCATCTTCACTTGAACTCGCCACTCATCATCCATAACAGAAACACACTGCCTAGACTCCCTGGCTAGTCTATCCACCAAAGCTCCTAACTCAGGAATGCGGGAGTACACAAAGTCTCGGTCCTGGGCTAACTTGCCACCAATACTGACAGGATCAGTCTTAGGCATCTCCGACTCTGGCTCAGGGGCAGGGGTCTCTGAATCAGGCCTCAAGGGTGAAATCTGCATAGGGATCTCACTACTCTCAGAAGGGTCCTCCTCTGGGTCTGAACTAAAATATACAGGCTCCTCTGGAGAGGGTGGAATAGGGTCCACAGGGGTACCAGTCAAGCTAATCTCTGAGTCTGAGTCACTACCACTACTAGGATCCTGAGAGAAAACATAAAACAGCAACCAAGAAACGATGTTAGGGTCAAATAAAGCTTCCAGCTAACTCACACCCTAACTCTAGTTTCTGCTTTACCAATCAACACTTTTCCTTAGACTATACCTAATAGTCTAACTCAACTCTACATGAGTCGAACTCTCTCGCGATATAGATATATTCCCAAAATACCCCTTTTTAAAACCTAACTTATCTCAGGGACTAGATCCTGTAGCTCTGATACCAACTTGTGACAACCTCAATCTCGGGGTTAGGAAATGAGGACTCACACACCTCTAATCTACTAATTAAATATACATAAACCCCGATTAACTACTAACAGGATCAACAGGATAAAGTATGAGACAAGATTACAACTACCAATCACAGAATATAACTTACAAACCCAAAATATTATTAAATAATCAATATCGATTCCGGCTGGGAACCGACAGATAACCCATTGTATCTTTAAACACCACTTTCTAGGCGCGAGCTCACTCATAACCTGTACTACCTGCTCTGGCAACTGGAAGCCCTCAACACGGTAAGGACCACCAGGTACGCTCTTACGAGCAGTGCGCCTAAGCCTGGCCATCTTCTTGCTTAACTGCCATGGTTAGATTAAGACAAAACAAGTGAGTAGAAAAACTCAGCAAGTAACTATATAGCAGTTCTACAATATCAATTCTTAATATACTTTGAACAAACTAGGGCATTCTATTTTAGCTAATCTAGGTGGCAGATTTCCATATATTTATTTTTTTGTTTTCTTTAAGATAAGGAAAGGGTATCCGAAGAATAGTTGGGCTTTCAAGAAACAAAGCTCGAAGCAGGACAAAAGCCGACATTCATCACAATTCATTATAGGATCAAAATAGATCTTTCGATAGAGGAAAGCAACAGTATTCAAGATATAGAATCATTCATATGATCAACAATTCCAGGGATAGGGTTCTGAGCTTTAAACTCCACAATAACATAATCAACTCTTTTCAAAACAATATAAACCATTTTCATTTCCAAAAATCAATTTACTGAATAAAAGTTTCAGTTCCCTTTTTAAATAATCATTTAGAACCCTTGATTGGATCACTTATCTTTCCATTTCATTATATACGGGTGATCAGCCCGTATCGACCTCCATTCCGGTCTTTAAGGTACCATTCGGCATAATTTCAGCCTTAAATTGGACTAGTCCCACTAGCCTCTTACCATGACTGGACTAGTCCCACTAGCCTCTTACGTCTCAATCCAATCCATCAGGAATTCATTTGGAAAACCTTGAGTTGGAAAACAATAGGTTTTCTAAAATTCATTTTATCATTACCAAGCCTTTGAAATCATTCGGACTCGTTCAAGTCGAAACTTATTCTTAATTCAGATTTTAAAGAAACAAAGTTCAGGGAGTGAATCAAAGATACACAAAGAACAATTCTCAAGAATTCTGTATCAAGGATAACAAGGCACTAAATTTGAAGGATCAGAAATAACTTAGGGATCATTAGGGCGATCAAGAGAAACATGGTATCATTAACAGAGTTATCCAAGATAATTTAAAGGTTCAACATGATTCATGGCATTATAGGAATCTTAAACAGAAAGGCAGATTATCAACGGGTGAAATCAATAGGATTATCAATAACAGGTTATCAAGAACAAAGGGTACTTCCAATCAATATCAGGGTTTCATAAAGCAAGGGTTTTATACTTTAACAGTTCCATACTCTACATGGTATGAACAATATTTCCTTTACAATCATTTATACAAGTAATCAGAGTTACTTGCCTGAAATTGCTTTCCTGAGGGTTGAACTACTGCCACCTAGTATACTTTTCCCTTTCCTAGCCCGAGTGCCCTCACGCTCCGAATCTACAATAAAAACCAAAATCTTAATTAGATTCCCAACTCTCATTCCCAGAACGATCACTCTATACGATAACTCGATTATATTCTTGACTCGAACTATACGAGTATAGCTTATACAAATAAGCACACAGCACATAGCAAATAGCACAATTCTTTCTCGAAGTTTTTATATCCTTATATACCTAGCAATCAAAGCGTACTCGCTTGACCTAGGCTATTTCTCAAATCACACTAACACGACTCTTTTACGAGTACTAAACCCTATTTACCACCAAACATTTACGTTCATAACCATCACTTATATCAATCGACTTAATTCCCTTTTTCTTTTATTCCTTAATTCGAACCAAAACAACAATCCAATCAAGCAAGATCATAAATTTTCACATATAACACTCAATCATTCTTTCAATTACCAAAATCAAGTTTTGACCTTTATTTCTTATGGCCTATTCGGCCTTATTGCAAATACCCACCATAAAATCAATCAAATACTCACTTTAATTCACATAAACACGTATCTCATTCAACAACCTTTAAAGAACCACTCTCCTTTCTTTTAATCATAAAAATCCGAACCCAACCATCTATATACAATCAAATTTCTCAAAAATCACACCATACAACTTTAGTTCTAGCATGATCCAACATTTAAACTAGCACCATTTTCTTCATTAGTCACTAAGATTTTTAGCAAACATCAACTCAATTCTCTTTTTAAGCCTAAGACCCATTCGGGTTTATCAAGAAAACACACATGCAAAGATCAATCTTGACATGCAAAGTCTTATATCACATTTTCAACTTGTTTTAAGCCTTAACTTAGTCATTTAACTTATTTTCATCAAGATTTTCGAAGCACAAAGCCAAACATCACCTAATGACTCAACCTTAATCAAATTATTCAAACAACATGCATGCATTCACTTAATCACAAATCAATCTTTTCTAAACCCATTTTCCATTCGGCAAAAAAAAATTCAATATTCACAATCCAAGAACCAAACAAGCACATGCACATCTTGATCCTTTTTAAAACTAACATGCAATCACGTTTAAGCCACATAAACTTAGTATTCAACAAGATTAACCCACAAAAACCGATTCCCTCTTCTTTATTAACAAAAGCCGAAGCAAAAGTCCACAAAACCCGAAGCAAAGATTCACATGCAACCTCAATTTTTGATTTTTTTTCTAAGCACAATCATATGCACACATTCATTTACAATCAAAGGAATCATTTAATCAAACACCCACTCGATTTTTATCAAAGAAGCCAAAAACCCTTTTCCAAATTTTCAAGAAATCTTAACATGCATGCATCATTTCAAGTTTATAAATTACAACTTTTTATTAACAACTATCCATTATTGATTTCATGGTCAAAAACCAACTTGATCACTTTAAGAACATAAACCCATTCGGTTATATAGAAAAGCACCACAGACATCTACTAAAATTAAAGTGTACTTTGTGTAGAGTTCAGTTTTCACATCACAACTCACCACCGGTTCACCGGAGTTCATCACCGGTGGCGGTGGCTTCACGGTGGTGCCCTGATTCGAGGGTGTCCAACCACGAAAACCCCCGATTTCGATAATTACGCAAGATAAACTAACATGCACTTCTTTCTAGCATTCATTATGCAGGGAATCAAGCTTAACAAGATGACATCAATCAACACTCAAGAAGAACCATGGGGTTCTCGGGTGTACACGCACACCGAACACACACAACACACACACACCGGCATGCAAGCCTAATCACACACATGCACACACTTCTAACCATATATAAGTGCTTAGAAAAAAGAATTAGGGATGATTGGCATGTTTGATCAAAGAAAAGAGAGGTATACCGAGAGAGATTGAAGAAAGCCGAGAGAGAGAGTGAGAGAGAGTGTTCGAGAGAGAGAGAGAGAGGAGAAAAAGAAGAAAGAGAAAAGAGTGAGTGTTCGGCAAGAAGAAGAAAATGAGGAAGGAAGGGAGTATTTATACTCCACCAAGATTAAGGGCAAAATAGTAATCTAATAACTCCCTTTTTAGTTTGCATTTTCTTTCTCTTTTTACTTAATTGCAACGAAATTCAAAATAAAAATATTTCTCTCTCGGAAAGTCAAGAATTATTGAAAATGACATTTTTAACGCGTTGGCCTCGAAATTAGCTTTTTATCCATTACTCACAATAAGAATTTGAGCGAACGGTTGATTTTATATGAATTTCACAAACTCGCTTTAATAAATACCTTTTCCACATAAAATCGATTTAAAAATGCAAAGATCAACAATTAAATTCACTTATCATTTTTAAAAAGTCTCTAAGACCTCTACGAAGATAACAGAACAAATCCCATGTTTTTATCCATCTCAGATGATTTTATAAAAATGCACGAAGGTTAATTAAACCTTTACTTAAATCACATAATTCCTTTAAAATTCACAAAAATTGACACAGAACATATAATCATGCACACAGGCAAGCAATCACACATATACAATCATATAATGACTTAGGTCTGATCATAGAATATATCCCTCTTTAATCTTTATCCTCTTTTACGCGTACCGGATCACGTTCATCCCGACGGCCCGACGCTCAGCTTTTCCATTACGCTTCTCATTATCATTATTGACCGACACGTCACTTAGGACGAAACACTTTACTGACACATTCATTTCATTCAATCATACATAATTTCCCTTTTATATATTCTTTAACTCTTTAATGGGACGGGTTCCGTTCTACCTGACGGCCCGACAACACAGCTTAACTTCTAAGCTGACTCTTTAAATTGGAACGTTTTTATCCACGCTCCTTAACTCTAGTATACAGATAAGACAAATAATTACCACTTAATCACATAATTATAATCTCATCACATAACACATACTTTACTTTCTTAATTACGACGCAAAATTCTCGGTCGTTACATCTGATTCTCTGCTTTAACTCTTTGACAGGTATAACATTTGCTAATCCATTCCGCAATTTCCCTCTTCATGTCTGGCCACCAATAATTCTTCTTTAAATCTCTGTACATTTTGGTACTCCCTGGATGGATGGAATACCTTAAATTATGTGCCTCCTGTAAAATTTCATTTTTCAGCTCCGTCACTGGTGGAATTCAAATTCTAGATGAAAACCTCAGAATACCTTGATCATCCTTTTGCGTGCATAACTCTTCACCTACCAAACGATTTATATCTTGATCCATTACATCTTCCTGACATTTCTTTATTTTCTCAAATAATTCTGGTTGGAAAGTCATACTGTATACTTTCGCTTCCTCAGGCTTGCAAACTTTAATCTCCAATTCCAATTTCTGAAATTCCTTATATATGTCTTCAGGTACTGATAACACATTCAACCTTTCCTTCCGACTCAATGCGTCTGCTACCACGTTCACTTTACCGGGATGATAATTAATCGAGCAATCATAGTCTTTGATTAACTCTAACCATCTCCTTTGTCTCATATTAAGTTCCTTCTGTGTGAATATGTACTTTAAGCTTTTGTGATCCGTGAAAATCTCGCACTTTTCTCCATACAAATAATGTCTCCAAATCTTCAAAGCGAAAACTATGGCTGCTAGCTTCAAATCATGAGTAGGATACTTCTATTCGTGTGGTTTCAATTACCTTGACGCATACGCAATCACCTTTTCGTGCTGCATTAGAACACATCCTAATCCTTTGTGAGAAGCATCACTATAAATTACGAAATTCCCTTGATCATCTGGAAGTGACAAAACGGGTGTCGTGATCAATCATCGCTTCAACTCCTGAAAACTTTCCTCGCATTTGTCATTCCATATAAACTTCTCATTATTTCATGTAAGCTTTGTTAATGGTGTGGCAATCCTCAAGAAATTTTGAACAAATCAACGATAATATCCCGCCAATCCTAAGAAACTTCTTACCTCGGTGGGTGTTTTCGGTCTCTCCCAATTCGTAATTGCCTCGATCTTTGCCGGGTCCACTTTGATCCCTTCATTACTAACTATGTGCCCTAAGAACTGAACTTCCTGTAGCCAAAACTCACACTTCAAGAATTTAGCATATAACTTCTTTTTCCTTAAAATCTCCAAAGCCGTTCTCACATGTTCCGCATGATCCTCTTCCGTCTTTGAATAGATTTAAATATCGTCTATAAACACAATAACAAACTTATCCAAATACTCCTTGAAAATTCTGTTCATCAGGTCCATAAACGTTACCGGGGCATTGGTCAACCCAAAAGACATCACTAAAAACTCGTAATGTCCATACCTTGTTCTAAAAGATGTCTTTGGTATATCTTCTGGCTTGATCTTTAATTTATGATATCCTGATCTTAAATCAATTTTGGAGAAATACTTGGCTCCCTTCAACTGGTCGAACAGATCATCAATTCTGGGTAACGGATACTTGTTCTTGATTGTCAACTTGTTGAGCTCCCTATAGTCGAACAGATCATCAATTCTGGCCTCCGTCTCCTGCATTCTGTTTCCTGAAATTAAAATTTCTCCCTGGCTGAAACTTGCCCTTCTTAAAATTTGGAAACTTCCCTGGTTGTGACTGACCCTCACTTCCCTCAACTTTCCTTTTCTTGCTTTCTTTCTCCTTCTGGAACATCTCACTCCCTGTCTCTGCGATCATAGCCTTTTGTACTACTCCTGCATAGGTATCCAATTCAAAAATGGCTACCTTCCCTCTGATCCAGGGTTTCAAACCATGCTGGAATATTTTAACCTTCTTCCTGTCAGTATCCACATACGACGGTAAATACCTTGACAATTCCTCAAATTTACCCTCATAATCTGTTACCGACATGTTCCCTTGCTTTAATTCTAAAAACTTCAGCTCCATTTGATCTTGAACAAACTGATGAAAATACTTTTTTAAAAACAATTTCTTAAACCTTTCCCAAGTAATAACATCTGTACCTTCCAATGTCTTCACCATCTCCCACCAATAGGTGGCTTCATTCTTCAGATAGTAACTTGAAAACTCAACCTTCTGTTCCTCCTTTACTTTCACTAAGGCAAATGCCTTCTCTATTTCCTTTAACCACACATTTGCTTCAATTGGCTCTAAGGAACCCTTGAATTCTGGTGGGTTTACTGCCTGAAAAGTTTTGAAAGTTACCTGGGGGTTGGTCTGCCTTTGTTGTTGTTGTGCCATGTGAACTGTTTGTTGGGCCAAAATTTGAAGAATCTGGGCTATTGCTGGGTCTATGGGTCCTGGGTTCACATTTGGGTTTGTATCATCTTGGTTGTTATTGTTGTTGGTTTCTTCATTCTGGGTGTTGGTCCGGGTATTTCTTCTGGGAGGCATTTTCTGTAAGGAATCAAACAACTTATTCAGCTTTTGAATCAAATCTTTTATAAAAGAAAAGTTTTATAAAACAGAGGTATCTCTTTTTGAAAGTAGTTGTAACTAAGTAAATTGCATGCTTCTTTACAGAATATAAACAGTCATGGAAAATAGGGTACATGGTATCACAGGGGTATAACTGGTGCAATAGATAAGGTACGGTAAAACAGGTGCAATAAAGTAAATGATAGTGCTGGAAAGGAAAAAGGTACTGATATATATAGATCAAAAGTTTTAGGTAGTACAAGCGTAAAGACGCTTCGGAAGTAAAAGCAAAAGGGTACAACAACCTACTCACTAGTCATCATAGCTAGTCTATAAAGACAACTCAAAAGTCTACTGATACACACTGCACACTACTGTACATACTACATAACCATAACAACACTGCTCAGAATTTCCATCTCTGAATCTCTGACTCAGCTCCAGGGAAACTCTGATCCTGCCAGCCTCTCAAAGTCCTCCATCACCTCAGTAGCCCAGCCCATCAGTGCATCAGGGCCTCTGCCAGGTAATGTAGCTCCATGTAGCCTAGCCTCAAGAACCCTCTGTGTCACATGAATCTCCTCTCGAAGTTCCCTCACACCACGATCAATCTCAGTAGTCCTAATGATATGCTGTAGCTCTCTGATCTGGGCCAACAAGGAATCATGCTCCAATAGAAGAGCCTCATACCGGTAGTAAGGAACTGGGGGCAATGTAGACTGGAATGGGGCACTCGCAACTGAATGCCCAGTGGAATCTGAATCAGCTGGTGGGGGTCCTCTGATAGGTGGCCTCATGCCTGGAGGTGGAATAGCCTGCAATGGTACGGGCTGCAACACAGGTGGAGGTAGTATACACAACACTGGTAGAACATCAAGACGTGGATCCGAAGATGGCACTCCAACTGAAGGCTCTGAGTGATCAGCTGATACGGGAATAAAAGAGTCGGCCATCGCTGCTATCTGAAATCATATCGCAATATCAGAATCTCGAACCATAACGTGAATTACACTAATACCTGATATACCGAAGCACTCAACCTCTCGACATTCTATCTTTCTATTCCTTACTTCTAATCCTAACCCTCTACCCATTCCCGTCAACCTAGGCTTGTGTCAGTGACTTATAACCTGTAGCTCTGATACCAAACCTGTGACGCCCTCCAAACCCGGGTCAGAAGTTTGGGGTCCACACACACATACACACACCTTATTTATAACCTTCTTATAACAATAATAATGATAACAATAATATACAGTGACCCTATTTACCAACTACCACGGATCACAACAGGTTAAAGTATGCACACAAGCCACACATCTACTTATATTACATACCGTTCAAATCCCAATCATTCAAACTCAAACTGAGTATTAAACTTTATTACAAACTTTTACAGACTTAAATTATTCCAAAAGAAGCCTACTAGCTCAGCTTTCTCAACCTGAACCCCTAGCTCTCGCGCTGGACTGGGGATCCTCATTACCAACTGGTTCCTTTTTTAACTGGAAAGAATATAAACAACATCGCACAAATGAGCTAACTAGCTCAGCAAGTCATAATGACAAAACTGAGAATAATGATCATCAAGAGAACATGATTATGATATCAAGTGAACAATGGATTATGATTTAGAATTGGATATTATACTTTTAATTTAAAAACCAAGGTTAGGCTGCTGATCAGTCAAGCACTAACCCCGAGCAAGGCACACAGCATTGCTCTAACTACTGGATCCAAGGCACACATTGGCCTAACTTGACCATTATATGGTCTGACCACAAATCTGGTCCACAATTTTATAAAAACAATCCAATTCTAAATAATAACAGAATAAGCAATAATAAATAATAACCAGAATCATTAACAACAATGGGTGTTTAACAATGAAAGGGTTTCAATCCTTGTAAGGATCAACAAGGTAATTTCAAAGCTTGGATGCTGGGTAATAAAAGAATTGGATAACAAAGGAATCAATATTTCAGGGTTTCAAGGATTTGGTCTTTCAAAGCATAAGATATCATGGATTGAGTATATAAGTAATTCAGTTCAGTGTTTGGTATTTAGTTTGTATGTATTTGTGGAGTAGTATCGTAGATCGTGGTTCGTGTTTGGGTATACAACAATCAATGGTCTAGAAAGAATCAGGTTACGGCTCAAGATCAATAACTGGAATCAGGGTTTAGGTTTCTGTGCTTCAAAGCACTTGCAATATCACAGGATTATCAAGTACTACAATATCTCGAGAAAGTTCAGAACACTTGCCTGGTACGAGCTTACTATTCTGCACTCGCTTCCAATCTCAATCGTCTTACTCCTCAACTACCTATTTCCCTTTCCTACGCCTTGCCTCTTCTGCTCACATATCATAAACATCTATCAATAATCGACTCATAGAGTTCTATTCAACACATACTTCTATCTACCCTTCGTTTTACCCAAATCCGATTAACGGATTGAGAGTTATGCAATAATCAAGTAAACACCGAATATATAGACTGATAGTCAATCAACAAGTCACATATAGCACATAATACATCACGTAATCAATGATATATTATTTATAAAGAAGTCTCGGGTCATAAATAGGCTTTCGGGTATTTAAAATGATTCTTAAAACATTTTTCGGAATTAAAACGGGTCATTGGATCAATTTCGGGTTAATAAACAGGGTTCGGTTGGCCAATTCTGGCTCTGAAACAATTTTATACTAATTATCGAGCCTTGGAAATAATTTAGAATAATATTTTAAAGCTCGAAACTATTTTTTGGAATTTTTAAATCATTTTTAAGTAATTATATCTAATTAAATAATTAATTAAAATCAATTAATAATTAATTAAATCAATTAATTAATTAATTTCCAAATTAATTGACCAATTACTCGATTAAAAATTAACTGAAATTAATTAACTAATTAATTCAGATTTATTTCTGAATTAAAAATAATTTTCGGAATTAAAATACTAATTTTTAGAATTTTCAGAAATTAAAAATGAATTTTTATAATAAAAATAAATAGGAAATATAATTTTTAAACATTTTTAAAACAGGAATCCAATTTTTGCAAAGTCTGGAAACCTGGGGGTCCAAACTTCATCGTTTTCAAAAGTACTGGGACCAAACTGCAATTTTGCAGTTCCAGTCGCCGGTAAAGTCGGGGGTGGCCGGAGAACTCACCTCCGGCATCCTCCCACCACCATCACCTCCAGAATTAAACTACACAACACCAGGAACCTATATCTGCAATCAAAATTCATCAATAACCCCAGACTTGGCCGGAATTTGATCAAGAAACTCGCCGGTTTCCGGCGGGTTCGACGTAAACTTCAAAACACAACTCCCTTCTCTATAGACCTCGTTGATTCATGAAACTTGTACGACTAGATTGCAAATTTCACAGAGAATACAATACACTATACCACAACATCAATCTATTTCAGAATAAGAAACCCCCAAATTTCAATTAAGAACATTCATACAGGTTATAAACCCTAATTTAAAAATTCGAAAATCAAACTCAAATCTGAACATGTTATTAAACTCCAAATCAGACGTATAATATATCAAAATCATCAGGAAAACAAGCTCTACAACATGCAATCATCAAATCATACAAACAATCATCCGAACAAAAATTCATATTTTTAATAAATTTAATTCGAAAATAAATAAATTTTCAGAAAATAAACCTTTGATTCTGCAGTGAAACAAAGATCAGAATCTGATAGAACACTTCAAATCCTTCGTTTTGGTTACTCAAACTTTGAAAACAGAGATCGGTAACGCCTTCGTTTTGCTGTTTGATTCTTAGAACAGTTTATGTAATTAGGTTTTTCTCTGAAAATTATAGAATTAACTATCTGCAAATGATTTTGATACGAAATAAAATATGGAAAAAGGCTATTTATAATTACGGAAAATTAGTATCCCGTTGGATCATTCCGGATATAAAACGGTACGTTTATTTATAAAAACTGATCCAAACGGTATCGGTTTTCGGGATAATTATCCAAATCAGTATAATTTGTACTGCGGTCTTGGTCTCAGCGCCTGGTTACACGTACTACAAAGTGATAATTGGGATAGTTTAATAAAAATCTCCCGTTTATCGAAAATACGGGTTTTATTGATTTACCGAAATGAATATTGTATCGAAAATGTTGCGCCGGGACCCGCGCAGAACAAACCGTACGCCGGATCGAAAAAGTCGAAACATGGAATATGCTCGGAATATTACAATTAGGTTAGGAAGGAGTTCTCGGAAGAATTTCGGGTTCCAAAAACGTAACAACGGATGACGTCGATTGGTTCCCGTTTTTATAAAATAGATTTTAAATACTCGGAAAAAGATTTTATAATTTTCATATGATCCTTATAAATCCATAAATCAACATAAAAATAATTAGGAAGATATGACAATTATCTATGTTTTATTTTGGACATATAAAAATTAAAATACTCAATTAATATTATTTTTGAATATCCAAGTACATATAACATTTAACAATTAACTCACAGAATAGATACTGAACACACATAATAATTATTTAATAGCAAAAGAATTACACGATATATCCCGGATATTACATCGCATCCTTAACGTAGCAATCTATTTGTCTAAAAAGCCGATAAAAACTTCTTCTCTTATCTTTTCCCCTTGAATATCACTTCAACGCCATCCTTGGTCTTTAACTTCACCTTCTTGCTTTTACACTCTAGTTGAGCCTCGTGGTTTGAAAACCAATCCATTCCTAATATAACTTCGAATTCTCCTAACTTAAAAGGAATTAAGTCAGCAGAAAAGTGCCGACCTTCTATAACCATATCACAATCGGGACAAACCTTATTAACAGTGACTTTCTCTTGATTTGATACTTCTATAATCAAATTGGGTTCCAGAGGGTACACAACATATTTTAGTCTATCAAGAATACTTTCAGCAATAAATGATCTAGTTGCTCTAGAATCCATTAATACTTTTACTTCTATTGAGTTAATAACAAGCATACATGCCACCACATCCACATTTTGCACAACATATTTCATTTTCATGTTAAATGTTCTAGCTCTGGTTGAGCTGTTGGTGCTGGGAGAAGCGGCGGTCCAGCAATTCTAAGAACATTGGCCTTTTGGACAGGCTCTTTGCAGTTTCTGGCCATGTGGCCCACTTTTCCACAGTTGAAACATGTCAATTCAGGCTTATTTGCTCCACTTGGGAACTCGGATGAATAATGCCCCTTCTGATTACACATAAAACAGGTCACATCCAACTTGTTACACCTTCCCGGATGTCTCTTCCCACAAACTTTACACTCTTGAATCTGAGGTCTACTATCCTTTCCCGGTTGTCCTATCTTCTGAAAATGATTCTTTTGAGCTCCATTCCCGGGTTTGAACTTATGAAACTTTTGATTCTGACCTCCACCATTCTTACCAAACTTTCCTTTAAACTTTGAACATCCTTGCTCTTGCTCTGAGCTCTCAAACTTCCTTTTCCTACTTTCATTTTCACTTTTTGCAGCTTCACGTTCTCCTTCCACTATCATTGCCTTCTGTACCAGGGCGGCATAATTCTTGATCTCCAACAGTGCTACTTGACTTCGAATCAATGGCCTAAGTCCCTTTTGGAACCTATTGGCTTTTTTCGCCTCCGTATTCACATATCCAGGTACAAATCTAGACAACTCCGAAAATTTCACCTCATATTCTGCTACTAACATATCTTCATGTCTAAGGTCCAAAAACTTCATCTCCAACTGGTATTGCATATAGCTTGGCAAATACTTCTCCAGAAACATCTCAGTAAACTTCTCCCACGATAAGTCCTTTCCTTCTAGTAAAGCTTAGAAGATTCCCTCCAGAAACTCGCCTCGTCTTTAAGATAATAACTCGCATACTGAGCTTTCTTTTCATCCTTAACTTCTGCTAACTCAAACACTTTCTCCATTTCTCTGACCCGGGTTTGGAGCGCGTCACAGGTTTGGTATCAGAGCTACAGGTTATAAGTCACTGAAAAAAGCCTAGATTGTCGGGAATGGATAGAGGGTTAGGATTAGGAAATAGAAAGATAGAGCATCGAGAGGTTGAGTGTGACTGTATAGTAGGGTTTGGTATGATTCGTGATGAGATTCGAGATTCTTATCTAGCGACGTGATTGTCAGATAGCGGCGATGGCAGATTCTTTTATCCCAGGATCATCTGATCATTTGGAGCATTCAGTCAGAGGACCATCATCTGATTCACGCCTTGCTCTTCCACCGGTGTTAGCCATATCACCTTCTATTGCGACGGTTGCACCTTTTCAAGCTATTATCCCATCCCTTGATGTGAGACTACCTATTCGACAATCCCCCACATGGTGATTCTGGTTCTACCGGATATTCAACTATGAGCGCATCTTTTTTGTCTACCCTACACCTTGTTCTATACCATCAGTTTAAAACCCGTCTTATGAAGTAACAACACCTATAAGGATGAACTCGAGAGCTACAACATATGGTGAGTACATGAGATATTAAGAAAGGTGAGAAGGAACCTAGAAAGTGGATTTTGGTATTCCGAAGGATAGCTGCTACTAGGTTATATGGAGTTACTAGTGAGTATGCCACCCATAATAATCTTGTGGAGTGAGCTAGATGGATTTTAAAGGAGTTTGAGAAGATTGGAGATTGAGAGTTTCTTGGAATTAGATGATGATGTTATGACTAAACATGATTCGTATAGTAGTAATGTGATATGATATTAGCCGATCTTGTTTTATAAAATAGATTTGATAGACCTATTATACTTAGTAACTGTAAGAGATGATGATGGGAGTGTTATTAGTATGGGAGACTAGAAGTGAAGTTACGAATAAGATAATGTGCAACAATAACCGGAGTTTTTGTCGATCACTGAAAGCAAAATGGACCCAATAAGGGGTAGAATATATATAAAAATGAATGGGCTATAATCTGATTGCTTCCCTGATTTGATACCTTGTAGTTGTTGAGAAGGACAACAACCAACTCATATAGTAATGACCACCAGGTGTATGATTTCAAAATTTTAAACAGTTTTTAAAAGAGATTTTCTTAACAATTTTTTTCTAAAAGTCCTTTAAACAAAACAAGTTTTAAAAACTTAGTTGTCAAACTACTACTTGAGTTTCTTGTTTGTTATAAGATTCAGATTATCCAGAAGAATACTTGTTCTAGAAGTTAGTATGGTTCATGGAGAAGATTTGATTGTTCCTAACAGAAGAGTGCAAATCTTGTTTGATAAGTTTAACGACTGAACCAATGTACGGAGAAACTATTCATCCAATTTTCGAGACCATTAGAGTTCAAAGAATACGTCGATTTACAAGATTCTGAGTATGATCAAAGAAGATTGAGAAAATTTCCATACTTTTCTTAAGGAAGAATGTTATTAGCAAAGGAGTCGAGAGGCTGAATGATCAGTAGCGTAAGCGAAATTTGAAGTTATGATCGTAAATCTCGTAGAGTGCAAATAGGGTCGAAATATAAAATATTGAACATGGAAGCGCGACGCTAAAGATACAAAACCTAATAAATGGGAATTTATTCTAATGATCAATTTAAGAAGGCATTTCAGAGAACTTTCTAAAGTTAATATATGACTCGGAATGGGACCTATTGATCGGACAAGCGTTGAAGCTGTAAATAGATGAAATGTGGATAGGGACCAATGATATCATTCTTTTCTATAATACTATATATTCTTATGAATCATGAATAAAGTATAAACTTCTTTCATAATCAGCTCTATGAGGTGGTAAGAAAATTGTTATATTTCTTTCAAAATCATTTTTCCCTTAAATCTTATTTTCTGATTGAGACAAGCAGTGTTATGGTGTGACTCTTTGTCGGAATAGCGAAGAGTCTGGTGGGACGCCACCTAATCATGTGATGTATGCCATATAGTATGAAAGATTGGACATCTTGAGTACAAATATGGTTGTCTCACTCATATCTAAATCATCATTCATTCTTTCCTCTTCAATTATGACTTATGGATTTATAGATCCTTCCGATTGTTTCCTTCAACTGTTATTCCTTACAAAAGGTTTCCAGTCATAATCATATACACAAATTCCCTTCTTGTGTAAGGTCTATTTTTTGAATGTTTTAAAAGGAAGTGAAATGAACCAGTGTAGCAGATGGAGTTATATGATGAATGTGGATAATTGCAAGCCAATAAATGGTGGACATTCACGTGCAGAGAAGAACCATTATGCCAATAACGTGTTTGTTACGAGGACATCAAATCAGAGGCAGAAATTTTTATACATGATATGTTTCAAGTATGAGGTTTTGGAAAGAATTGGAGTAGTTATCGAACCGTATGAGGTAAATTAACTAGAGGAATAAGAAAGTAAAGCTGCGTATATCGGATAAGGCAAATGATTGATTGGTCGCGGAGAAGAGTTCTCTAATCGAAACTTGAAGTTGTAACCATGAGGCTTGACAACAGAAGCAAATGAAGAAATTCTTAATAATAACCAGAATATCGATTAATACATTGTGAAGATGAATCATACCTCAATCATGTGGGAGATACTTGTCATGAAGGTTCAAGATCGAAGAAATGCTATTTACGAATAAACTTTGAGTGTGTTCTTCATGGAATGGTTGGGCTTTCCCACCTAAGTAAGTGAGTTATAGTAAATTTGATGTTTAAAACTGAGCCAGCGAAGAAGTTTCAGTATAGAAAGACATAGGTGGAGATGAAGATATGGTGGTTTAACTACAACAATTTTAAAGAACTGATGCTTTAAAACCAATTGAATTCTTTCATAAGATTATAGTGTTGGTTGAGACCATGTGTTGGTTATTAGAAGTTGAACAAGTTAACTAATAAGAACAAGTGTATGTTGTCAAGGATAGATAAATTGTTAATTAGATAGCTTGAATTGAACACGAACTAGAAGAATTCTAGAATAATTTGTAATTGTACTCAGTAGTGATATTTTGTTATAATCAGAAGAAATGGGAAAATGTATGGTATAATAAAAATTGGTCGCTATAATCTTAAGTTGAACTAAAAATATGGGTTGTACTTGTTAGTATTTTATGTGAGGGTGAAATGGTGAGTTTGGAAGGTGGCGGTTGATGGGTACATTTGTAAATTGATTATTGGTTGTTTGATTGATCGTTGGTGTCGGCTTGAGTCCGGCTGGTAGTCAATAATAAAGGAGATACTGCCCAAACTTTCAAAAAATACCCTACTTTTAAAAGATAGAAAGTATACTTCCGTGTGATATTGATATCCCAGTTGATACTCCAAATAATTGTGATCTCGGTTCTTGAAAGAGGTTGTTACAGCCAATCCGACTATATCTATAATTGGTCTTTGATTTCATTTAGCTAGTCATCACTTGGTGCAATTGATCAATTAAGTGAGTTATTTGGTTAATTTTACCAATTAATGGTCAGTTATATGAAAATCGATTCCAATTAGATTAAGTCAAACTTTGATGTGATTTTCAAATCAGAAATCAAAGCAATGAGGAATTTGGAGAAAGTAAGGACACCGGTAGAATTTAGAAATTGCTGCAAGTGTGTGAGGCTTTACTTGGATGAATATGCCCTTTTTAATGGAAAAGAGAAATAAAAAGTTATTTGTATGGATAAGTGAGAAGAATGTTTTCCAGAACTAAAGATTTAAGATGTAACGTCTGGGAAATCTACGTCTGTATTATATCATATTTATAATAAAATATGTGTGTTGATGCGTCATTTATGTGTAAGTATTTGTCAAACCCTAGTTGTTACGTGTTACATGCATTCTGAGTCATTCCGGTATTTTTAAGATACTTTTCAGATTTTTATCTTGCATTTATCGCTTTCAAATAAAATAATGGGCCTTATTTTTCATCAAACGGCTTTTCTCATCGCATTATTATGAACATCTAGGCATTTTATAAATTTTCTCGTTTTACGAAAAATGACTTTTCCGGGCCCCAATGGGTGTTAAAAACCCCACAAAAATCACATTTTTATTTTTATAAATTATAGGACTTTCATTTATATTATTTCTTTGCATTTTTGCATTATTCACAATTTTTGGGAAATTTTGGCATATATATTGTATATATAAAATATTTATAAATTAAAATTTAATACTCAAAAATTATAAAATTAGGGGCCTATTAATTTTAAAAAGTGTAGAATTAGGGCCTTAATTTTATTTAGGAGTATTAATTTTACTACTATAAATAGCCTAATTTTTATTTAATTATTATTAATTATTAACTAAAAATCAGAAATTAATTGATTTTCTCTGCAAACCGGGTCGGGAAGAACCAAGTCGGGTGGAGGAATTAAACTGTGATTTTGATCTGATTTCTTCACCAAATCAAGTAGTTCAAGTACTCAAATCAAAGGTTTTGATCTGTTCTTTCTATTTTTGATATTAATTTCATGTTTTAATGCATCATTTTTGTTTTTCGATTTCTAGGGTTTATGTTCGAATTAGGCCTTTTTGATTTCAGGGTTATTTTGATGTTTTGATGATTGATATAGCTTTGTCAGATGATTTACAGTTGATTCATGGTATTTAATTGATCAAACGATACTCAGATAGCAAAGTACGATTTCTAGGGTTTATACCGAATTTTCAAATCATAACTCGATGATTTCTGTGAATATTTGGTTATTGTGATGTTAGGGGTTAGTTTGTATTTGTTCTTAGCTGTGATTTGCACTATAGAACGTTGAGTTTGGTTTACAGAATCAAAAGATAGGATTTTGGCTGGAAATTGAAGTCGGTTTGATCGGAGATGAAGTTTCAGGGATGTTTTTGGTTCGTTTTGGCCGGAAATAGATTGGGGTAGTTGCCGGAAATTAAAACCCAGTGAAAAACACACCAAACAGTGTTGTTTTTGGCCTGAAATTGGCCCACCAGAATCTGCTCCGGTGGCCGGATTCTGGGCAAAATCCGGCGTGTTCTTCACGACCCGGATTTTGACCCGTTTGAGCCGTTCAGATTACCCGATTTTGATCTAAATTGTCAGATATTCTGATTCTGACAAATGTTTTTGGATTTTTAATTTTTATTTTATTTTTATTTTATTTTTATTAATTTTAAAAATCAGTTTTATTTATTTTATAAATTGATTAATTATTTAATTAATTGATTTATATTATAAATAATTCTGAATTAATTTCTAAAAAAATTAGATTGAATTATTTTCTCAATTATTTATTATTTAATTATTAGTTATTTACTATTTATTAATTATTTAAAAATAATTAATTATTTTGATAATTAATCAAATAAATTTCAATAAATCATAATAAATTCATTTTAATTCCAAAAATTATAGAAAAATCTTTTCTAATTCTGATTTTTCTCAACTAATTATTTAAATATTATTTTAGGATTTTAAAAATTAGTAATAATTAATTATATTGAATAATAAATTGAATTATCAGTGTTTAATTGATAATAAGTAGACCGTTAGTCCGATTCGAGTGAAACGAAAGCCCTTTGACTCAGAAAAATGAATTCTTTCCATTAAAAATAATATTAAAGTCTAATTTCTTCTAGAAATTAGTTGACCTTGTTACTTGTTTGATGGTCAGTCGAAATGCGTGCCGAGACGAGTCTGAAAAATTCTGAAAAATGGGAAACGAGTCAGATGATGATCAGTTGAGCGATCAGCGAGTCGATTTTGATTCTAAAAATTATTTTAACTATAAAAATGACTATGTGCTTATGTGCTTATGTGTATTATGTGGTTAATCGAGTCTTACTTGTTAATAAATAATGCATGAGTCAGTCATAAGCGCATGGGTAGACGTTAGGAACGGTGTGAAGTCGATTCAAGATGTAATTGAAGCATGAAATGACTAAATCAGTCTATTTCTCTAACAGAAGCTAAGCCAGCAAGGCAGGTTGAGTCGGTAATAGACGAATGTGATGCATTTGTAGTAAGTCGCGCAGAAGGCAAGTTTTTCCCCTATTCTACTTTCAGAATAGTGACATTTCTTCAGATGTTTATCACGTTTGCACTCTTTTGGTTCTTGTGCATAATCACTGATATACACTTACTATTCCTTTATTCATATTTCATTTCGATTCTTGATTTCTCAGTTTCCTTGAATTCTTGATTCATAACTCATTGGTTACACATTGATATTGATATGTTCTAGTGATTAGAATATATCAAAGCATACTGATTATTCCGGTTGCTATGCGATGGACTGGATAATGATACTTTGGGGATTGAGTGTTTCTTAATCCTGAGGACCAGGATATGACTGGTGCCTCGATATGGGCCGTAGTGCCTGGGTACCCGACTGGATCTATATATGGAGATATAAATATGCATTATATTATGACTGATCAGCAGAGTATAGATGCGAACTTGTGTCCATTTTAGTTCATTTGTACTCGCCAGTAATGGCCTTCTTTCTATTCTCGTGGGGTTATATCTTTGCAGATATACCCGGGATTGCGGTTTCGTTTAAATTTCTTTAACACTATTTATATTTTATGGACTTGTTGAGCAATTTTGGCTCACCCTTTTTGTTGTTATTGACCTTATTGTTTTTAGTTAAGAAGGAATATGAAACCCATCAGGACTCGAGTGGTAAAGAAGCGGGTCAAGCCTCGGGATCCTCTCATACCCAAGGTGTTGATCCCAATCCAGGAAGAAAGCTTTGAGTTGCCCGAACAGGTGGAGTGTAGATAGTTAGTGTGTGTGTGTGTTTGAATAAAAGGTGAAATCAGTTTAAAATTGGTTAGACAATGGTTTGTAATAAAAAGAGTTTGTGAGATTCTAAACTTTTGGTTTGTAATAAAGTAGTTAGAGGTTCTTGTTTTCATACTTCAACCTAAAAAGATCCTGGTTAGTGTTAAAGGGCTTTAGTGTCATTTCTTTATTAATTATTAATCAGATTGTACAGGTTTGGTGATTAGCTATTAACCCCCAGACTTATACCCCGGGTCTGGAGGGCGTTACATAAGATATAGCAAAGAGAAGGAAGGAAGGAAAGGAAGACGGGAGGTGGAATAAAGAAGAGATTAATAACTACACCAATATGGATTTTATTAAGAAATCAAAGAGATTTTATCATCTGCAATGAAGTTTTATTGAGGGACGTCTTGTTTCTAAATTATTTTGATAATCATACAATAAATGATTTATCAAGTATTTCTGTTTTGGATAAAATGTGAGATACAGTTTTAATTCAGTTTCCGATTGATGTTGATACTTAGGTTGTTGTTAAATATCAAAAGTGGTATTAATAAAGATGATTAATGTTTACTTTATTATGGGATGTTGTGAGCATCAAAGTTCGTATTGATATCTAATTTGACATGACATCAAAATGAGTATTAATATCAAGAGTTCGGTTTTGAATGAGCTATGAGAATGAAGAACGGAAATAGGAAAGAAAGTGGAATCAAAAGGATGATAAAGAAATTTTATAAAATGCCTTGATAGGTAAGATATGGTTAATATGAGGGACAGAAGTAAAGTGAAAAATTTAGGAAACATTTGTAAATTGAGATATGGAATGCATCCCAGGAGTACGATTAAATACCGAGGGCTAAAAGAAAATATCTAGTGACCATACATGAAGAGAAAATGGGGGGACATGTAAATAAATGTTATACCTACCCAAGAATTAAGGCGGGACATCAAAGACTAGATGGACATATTTCGCCAAGAGACGTCGTAGTAAAGTCACCTGAGAACCAAAGGTGAGGAAAATGTTAATCGCATCATTATTGATAGGTTATCCAAACCTAGTCATTCTCTTCTATTAATAAGCAGTTTATCCAATAAGTGGGTTAGTTGTTGCTTGAAGAAATTGTGGTACATCATCAGATCCAGGGATTAATTGTAAATGATCAATATTATTTGATTTAAGACTTGACAGGCGTATTCAGAATATGATGAATTATGTCAAACCAGAATAGTATATACCACTCTTAGATGAACGGTCATTAAGTAAAGCAGAACTAAAAGATAGGAATTTGACTCAACATCGCTAACTCAAGGGATTCAAATTACTCCGAGAATATGATACAAGACATAGATGTCAAATAAGACTTTCTGATAGTATGGCATTAAGCAAGAATAAACGTTATATGTAATTAGACGTCAAGGAAAGCATTGCAGTCAGTTTCATATGAGAACTTCTTAGAAGCAAAATAAATGATAATATGGGTTAGAATATGCTGGTGATGCCTCCAGATTAGTGTATTTTCTTCTAAATAGTAAGAGATTTTTGCTCGGTAAATATACTGGATTGTGATTCAAGGAAAATAAGATATGGTGATAAGTTTGTGCGTTAATCATATCCAGTCAAGATTTTCTCGTTGATTCTTAATTCTAAAGTAATTTTGAGAATGTTAGAAATCGAATACGCCCTGGTTTCAATATATCATTCGTAGATAGACAAAATGATTAAGGGAACAATTAAAGAGCCTCAAATGTGATTACAAACTAGGTTAATTGAACAAAGAAACATGTGGGAATGAGGTTCAACAACCAGTAACTATTGTAAGCGTTCATGAGCATGAATTACTATAATTAGAAAGAAAAGAGAATTAATATGCATTATGCTGGTCCTTTTTAGACAGTAAAAATATGCAGGATAATTGTAAGTGAGTTGGCTTCACCGCCACACGTATAACAGGTTCATAGGGTGTTTATATGTGTATACTCAGGAAAAGTAATTTAGCTCCATTATATATATCAAATGGAAACTTGAGTTGAGTTATATGAGCAACTAATATAATAGGATGTCAGCAAGAGGCTGTTGAGTAATGATTGATGTTATGAGTTAAAATTTATGAAAAATTGTAAGGTTGAGGGATCAACCCGACAAAATGGAGGTGAGATGCTTAAATGTATCATTATCTGATCCTTAGTGTGATTCTGAGGACATAATCCTTTTAAGGGGGAAGGATATAATATTTGAGACAAAGCATGTAATTTTTTTTATCGATAAATAATTATTATGTGATTATTGGTAAATTATCTGATGATTGGTGTTGATATATGGATATTTATATGTGGTAAATTATAGGTATGTTAATTTTATTATGTCCAGAATAAAATATAGATAATTATGGTATTTTTCTGGTAATTTGTGGACTGTTATATGATTTTGTAATGATTTATGAATTTATTAATTATTTTCTGAATAATTACAAAACTATTTTATAAAGTCGGGAATCGTCCAAATTCAACCGTTTTACGTTTTTACAACCCGAATCTCTTCGAAAAACTCCTTCCTAACCTAATCTTATAACTTCAGACATTTTCCGTGTATTGACTTTTTCGATCTGGATTACGGTTTGACCTGTGCGCGTTCCGGCGCAAAATTTTCGATACAATAATCATTTCAATAACATTATCTTCGTATAAATTGTTTTATAAAAAGCTTGGTCTTGATAATTATCCAAAAGTTTTAATAATTATCCAAAAGTTTTGATAATTATCCAAAACAGGATGATGGTTATCCAAAACATTATCCAATCAGATCGTTTTTGCAGTTACTTAGCGACTATGTAACTTATTTTTCGATCCAACACAATCCAACACGTATTAATATTCCATAAATATAAATAGCCAATATAGTATAGTATTTTGTACATATAATCATTTACAAATAGTAAAACTATATAGTTTCAACAGAAAACCTTAAAATTCATTGTGTTCTTCATAATCAAACGAGGATTCGAAGGCGTTATCGAACTCCGATTCGAGCGTGCCATATATCAAATCGAAACTCTCAAAAAGTTCTTTTAATAATCAATCATCCATTTCAGTACAGAAATCAAGGTGATTATATTATTTATTTGTTTTAATTCGAATTATTTAATGATTAAAATAAGATTTTTTGTTAATGATGTTGTTTGTGTGATTTAATGCTTGAATCATGTAGATCTTTTCTTCCGGATCATTTTGGTATATTATATGACTGATTTGGAGTTCTATAACATGTTCAAATTGTTGTTTGATTCTCGAATTGAAAAATTAGGGTTTATGGCTTTGAATGTTCTTAATTGAAATTTTGGCCTTTTTGATTCAAGGGTTATAAGTTAAAACTGATTGTACCAATGTGTAGATCGTAAAAAGACGAATTTATTGATCTATATATGAAGAACAAACGATTACTGGAAACCTTTGATCGGAATTTTGAAGTTTCGCCGGCGACAGATTTTTCCGTCGATTTTCCGGCCAAACAATGAGGTTTCTGGTGATTTTAAATACATAATCAAGTTCGTCTCATCGAATACTTCTGATCTGCTCATTTTCGTTGAGTTCTGGGCAGTCGACGGTGGCCGGAGACGGCGCCGTCGTCGTCGCGCCGGAGAAGATGACCAGAGATTGGTAAATTGCAGATAAGTCCTCCAAGTTTTGCAGAAGTTGTATTTTTAATACTCCTGTTTTAAAAACTTTTAAAAATCAGATTTCAGTTTTAGAAATATTCAAAAATCAGATTTCTGTTTTATTATTTTCAGAAAAAGTATTTTCTTTTTTTATAATATTTTTAGAAATTAATTTTTATTTATTTTAAAATTAAAAAATTCATTATTTATTTTCTGAAAATTATTTTTAATATAAAATTATTTCTTAATTAAATAATTTTAGTTGATAATTAATTATTTAATTAGTCAATTAATTTAAATATTAATTGATTATTTAATCTAATTTTTTATTAATTAATTTTAATTCATTATTTAATTAGATTTAATTATTTATTGGATTTAAAATTTATGAAAAATAGTTTCGAGCTTTAAAATATTTTTTAAAATTATTTTCAAGGCTCGATAATTATTATTAAATTATTTTAAAGTCAGATTCGGGTGTTCAAACCCTATTATTGAATTATAAAATGATTCGGAGACCCGTTTTAACTCCGAAAATTGCTCAAAAATTTGTATTAAATACCTGGAAAATCATTTTGACCCCGAATATTCTTTAGAAAATTATTTTGATCGAATATCTTGTGTGCTATGTGCTACGTGCTATCTGATTGATGTATTATATGCCTATGTGGTTATTGTTTGACGGTTTTTGTTGTAACTTTCAATCCGTAAATCGGATTTGGGTAAAACGAAGGGTAGATAAAAGCCTATGACGTCTATGTGACGATTATAATAATATGAGATTGAATATTGAAAGATACTTGTGATGCCTAGAAGAGTAAGCGAGGCATTAGAAAAGAAAGCCATTGATCAGTAAATAGAACTGAAGTGTAGAAAAAGGAAGCAAGTGATCGATGAATATAAGCAAGACATAGAAAAAGAAGGAAAGTGATTAATGAGTAGAACTATTAGATGAGTACAAGTAAGGTTGGAAATCATTTGTGATAAGGCAAGTACTTATGAACCTTCTTCAAGATCGATTGCAAATATTTCCGAACTTTCTCATTACATGTTGCTAGTATTCAAAATAAGTCATGTTTTATATTGCAAATGCTTTAAACTATTCAACCTTCAACCCTGATTATATCATTAAACTTGTGTTGAAAGCTTTATTTCTTGTAAACCACCAACGGTTGATTTCCCAGATATTAAACCATGTAAATACAATACTACTCCACAAATACATACACACCATAACCCAAGTATTGCAACAGAACTTATGGAGCATACAGAAACTTATACACCCTAGAATACCCTATGACATCAAAGATCTATACCCTATATTATCATTGAACCATTGTTCATCAGATACTTGAGTCTTCATCAGGCTTGAAGCCGTTCTTCATATTTACACCTTGATATAACCTGGTGATACCTGTGAAATGTTTTATACTCTAAGATAACTGCTTTATCAATGTTAATCATGATTCTGTTTTTATTGAATTACAATGGTTATCATATTGAATTGTTTTAGAATTGGATAGTTTTACAAATGTGGACCAGATTCGTGGTCAGACCAGATTCATGGTCATATTAGGCCAATGCGTGCCTTGGATCCAGTATAGAGAGCAGAGCTGTGTGCCTTGCTCGGGGTTAGTGCGTGACTGATCAACAACCTAACCTTGATTTTTTTTAAAATGAAAGTGAATATCCAATTCTAATCATTGCTTATCAAGAAACTTGATTCCTATGAATTATTTCAACTGATAATTATTTAACCTCAGTTATTGCTATTATGACTTGCTGAGCTAGTTAGCGCACTCTTGCAAATCTGTTCATGTTATTCTACAGTTGAAAAGGAAATTGTTGGTCACGAGGATTCCATGTCTAGTGTGCGAGCTAGGATTCCAGGTTAATTTGGATCGAGCTAGCAGGAGCTTATTATTGTAGATGAGTTATGCGATATTGTAAGAATGACATCATTATTAGTTGTAAATTGAACTAGTTGGGATTTGGTATGATGTAATAAAAGTTAAGGTTGTGGCTTGTTTTCATACTTTAACCTGTTGCGATATGTGGTTGTGTAAAGAAGGGTCAATGCATATAATATTTTTATATACATGTTAATATATTATATGTGTGTTGTGAACCACAAACTTCTGACCCGGGTTTGGAGCGCGTCAAAAACAAGCATTGGAAATGCTACGATAATTAAAAGAAATTATGTTACTTTTTCAATAACATTTTTCATTTTTTAAAAAAATGTTACAAAAGTATTTTTCAATTGAAAAATAAAGTAAATATGTAGATGTTAATTTAGATATAAAAATTTTACTCTGACAAAAAAGAGATATAAAATTTTTACCCTTCTTATTATGGAAATACAAAATTCATTTTCAATGAAAATATAATTACAAAAGTTATTTTGAAATAAATTTATAATTTTAACAAGTAGGTAATTGAGCGGGAACTTGAAATATAACTGACTTAGGCCCGAATATCCATGCAGGTCCCACAAGAGAGCAGTAGTACTTCTCCACACCATCATACACTCAATTACAGACATAACATACACACACCTAATTCAAGGTTTCATTTCGATTATAGCATAATTGATTTGTATTTTGTTATATGGTGACATTTCTCTTATTCCAGTCAGATAATTTTATTTTGATTCACGCAATTATGGTTAGGTTTCATTTCGTGTTTTGATGTAATTCGAATCGAATCTTTTCTATTTTGTACATTTTCTTCGTATACTCGTATTTTTATTTTTGTCATTTACTCTCTCATGTCCATGTAATTTTATGTGTTGTTATATCATGAAAATATGATCATATCTTGATGATATTGGTCTATTGAATCAATTAGTAGTTAGTTTTGATGTGATTCGTATAGAAACTGTTTTATTTTATATATTTTCATATGTTCATGTTTAATTTTTGTCGCTTACTCTCCCATGTCCTTGTGAAATTAAGTGTTGTTATATTTTAAAATATGATCTGTTTAATTCAATATCTTGCTGATATCGGTCTTTTCATATTCGAATTAGTTAGTAGTTTATTTTGGTGCGATTTAAATCAAATTTGTTTTATATAATATATTTTTTCTTTCTGTATTTTATTTTTGCCATTTACTCTCTCGCGTCCCTGTGAATTTATGTATTGTTATATTGTGAATATAAGATTTATTTATTTGATATCTTACTGATATTGGTCTTTTGATTCAGTTACTAGTTAGTTTTGATACGATTCAGATTTAATATGTTTCATTTTGTATTTTTTCGTGTGTTCGTGTTTTTTTATTGTTTATTCTCATGTCATTATGAATTTATATGTCTGGTTATAATTTGATGTTTAGGTCATATTATCGTCTAATCATGATGTCAAGAATGATTGGTAGGTTCGAGTCTTCAAGGTGTATCTCGTAGATTTCCAATTATCAGCAAAATTATGAGAGAGGAGAAAACAACTGCCAAAAATATATATGTGAGTGTGTGACCCTTTGTATAACTTAAATGTTAATTACTTTTATAAATATTGAAAGATACACTTATAATGAATAAATACGTATAACTTGGAAAATATGTATAATTTGTAGATATTTTTATTTAAGAATATAAATAGTTGACCATGTTTTTTAATGCAAACCCTGTGAAAAATCTCAACCATGGAATGAATTAATGTCACAGATAGTCTTTTAGTGTTGTATTGATGTTTTAGTAAAAATGTATGATTGATATACTTGGCTTGTCTAGAATATTTTATTAGAGTTAATTTGGGGTTTGTACATTGTTTATTGTTTTATCTTTTATATTGTCATGGTAAATATATTGAATGTGTTCTTGATGGTTTTTATCTTCACGGTCTAACTGTCTATTGGTAGTGTTGCTGTAATGGGAGGCTTAGGATTGTATATTCACTCAAAGAATAACCCGAGCTGTGAAAAAGAATCATCTTCAAGTTTTAGGCAAATCCACAATTTTTTAATTCGAAATTGATGTTCATTTATTCTTGTATTAAATTTTGATGTTATTGTAAATATTTTTTTACGTAAAGCATCAAATTTTAATTTTATTATGGATATTTACTCTAATTTGACCTTTTTAATTAGTTGTATTTGTCAAAATTAGAAAAAATTTGTTGTTACATGATGAACATGAGCATGTTTCTTTCATCAGCCCTATTAAACAAAGGGTTAGCATATTCAAAAAGCTCTTTATTATAAAAAATTACTGTACAAAGAAGATTAAGTAAAATAAAAAAAAAAAAATATTTTTTTACCATTTTTTTGTAATATTAGAAGGTAGACTAACTTGTTGCTACTCTCATAAAAACAAAAAAATTGGGACTCTAAAATATGATCATTCACGGCAATCGCGCACCTCACACTGTCAATGGAAATGTAGAATATATAATCAGTGATTTTTATTGAGTTTTGATTCATCTAAGGTAAATTTTGAAGACAAATTTTTAAGATATATCTATATTTACATATATTTTATAACTGAAAAATAGAAAAAATATAAATTTTACTTTTGTGGTCTCAATTTATACATAATATATTTTTGTTATAAATTTTACCATTGTATTATTATTTTATATAATGTGTGTTTTATATGATTTTGATATGAAATTGAAAGGACTTTTAATGTATTCCGACAAAGAAATATCATATATTCGAAGTTAAATTTGTGTTACACATAATGTGCATATTTACAAATGTTGACATTCGAAAGTTTGTTTAATGTCTCAGTCATGCGAGCTCAATATTTGTTTTGTCATGTCATTAGTAATTTCTAAGAAACCCCACATGTTCTAGTTTGTTTTCAGGTTTCTCTTCATCATTTCTTGAAAAATATATCTAAGGTGGATTGTTCATTTGATAAGAATTAACAAAATAATAAAAACATGTGTAAAATATGAAAATAAGTTACAACTGAATATATTTTTATATTTTCACCTTATTTCTAGATAGTCAAAGATCTAAATGTAGATCCAATCTCATCACCGTCATTTTTTACCGACGACGGTATTAGCCCCGAGAAAGCCGAGTCTGTCAAAGAGTTGTAGGCTCGTGGATTGCAATTCCCGACGTTTTGTCTTTGTCTTTCAAATTTAAATTGGATTTAGGTAAATTCTGTGTAAATGGTCCACACGAAAAAGGTATATTTACTCAAATTTTAATTTAAATTGGTGGTTTGGTTTGTGGTAATTGTGATTTTCTAAAGGCTTTTTTTATTTGTTGACAATGAAATTCATATGATTAAAACCTGTCGATGGAGAAATTTGGTAACAACAAAATTTGAGGTTCGTCACCGAGATCAAGATTTACGATGGTGGTTCTTCGACTAAAAAATAAGCGGAGTAAAGTGGTTGTGATGAATTGGGGGCTGAGATTGCTTAGTGTTGGTGCTGGCTCCTTAAAGCTATCACTTCTGACCTCTTGCAATTTGCCTACGTATCCCTATTTACAGGGAATCAAGCCAACGTAGTTTTTGGGGAACATGATACCTAATGGGTTTAGATTTCTCATCCTGAGGCATATTAGGAAACCTAATGGAAACCGTTTACTACTAGTTTTAGTAATGTCCGCCGATGAAGCCTAACTTTAAAGGCCCACGACTTTAAGACTTCACGGATTAGGAATCTCCTCGACTGAGGATAACCCTCCGCTACCAGCTGTTTCTCTAATCCACGGATGCAGGTTTAGCCATGGTTTACCCCAAATATTGGACACATTCTTGTCCCCCGAATAAAGAGGCCCTACCAGATTAAAGGATAACTGATCCTAAACTTTTGGGTACAAAGTGCAGGATACTCCGAAGTCTCCCAATGAGAAACCTATTGACTATAGAGATAGAGCTCCCAAAGCACACACCAGAGTTTATTCGACATCCCCAATAAGGACACTCATTGACTACAAGAGAAGGCCTTCCGGCCAGGCATGCCCCTGGAAGTCTCTAACCACGAACACTGCATTCCTGTGGTTGCATTACAGGAAGGAGTTCTTCAATAGAGTACCTGCATAAAATATATTAATAATAATCACCCATCGCCTTTCTATCCTCATGAAGCATCCAAAAAATCTACCTAAAAATTCATCTGCCGCTAGTAAAACAACAGGGAACGCCCTAACATTCATATAATTTAGGGCGCCCCTGATTTTATCCTTGGATGGCGTGACCTTTCTTTCTTAGAAAGGGGAAGCCTTAATTTGACATGATTTTCATAATTTTGCCCCAATTTTGTCTAGAGCGGGCAATGGGGTCGTGTCGTGTAATTTTGTGTCGTGTAATTTCGTATTTCGTGTACGTAAACATGAAACCCATATATGACCCAAAATGATTTTGTGTACCCATATGTGAAACCCATATCCGATTCGAATCGTGTCGTGTACTTTCCGTGTACTTTTCGTGTATATTAAATAAAAAATTGATAATATATATACATATAATTAAAAAAAATCTATTTTAATTTATAATTTAATGAAATATGGAGAGTTTATATATATATATATTTACATAGTATTTTATAAAAAAATTGTAAATATTTATATTTTATTTATATTATATACATATAAATATATGCATATGTTATATATATTAACTTATAAATATATTTATCTCATGTAATTTCGTGTACTTTCGTGTACCTAAATTAAAACCCATATCTGACACTAAATCTATCGTGTAATTTCGTGTTCGTGTACATTCATGTTTTGTGTACCAAAAATTAAAACCCATATCCGTATTTTTCTTGTCGTTTCGTATCGTGTTCACGTATCGTGTACCAAATTGCCCGCTCTAATTTTTTTCCAATGACCGACTTTGATTGGATATTGTTTGTACCAAATTTAGGCATAACAACTACCCCCCAAATTCTATATGTCATAAGAATTGGATTGGAATTTTCAACCCCTAGCAAACTTGAAAAATTTGTATGAGCGTCTACCAATTTGTGGGTGTGCCCTTACAAACTTATTAATCCCTTTTTCTTCATCCTTCTCCTTTTCTTCTTTAAATATAATAGGGTGCGCCCTAGATGAATGTGTGTATCATGAATCTGTACAACAACTTCACACCCCCCAGCGTAATATATGTCCCTCTCTACCACTTCTCTTTTTGACGGCTTTAACCTTGGTTTATCGAGAGAAGTTTATCACTTATGCACCACATCTCTAAGCTTACATGAGCTAACTCGGCGAAAGAAACAAGAGAAATTGTACAAAAGTGTGAACCACGCATATCTTGGAAAACATAATCCACATACAAAGGTTTGAGGGTTTTCTCTAAGTTTTTCATCCCAGTATTGGTCTCCTATGGGTGCGCCTTAAACTGAAAGGGTTATCATTGGAGGGCGCACTATAAGGGGAAGGCGTAGGTAGAATAGAAGACTAGCTCTCTGATCTTTAAGTAATAAATAATCTTTCATGCAAGGAGGATGTGCCTTGTCAGTGAGAGTGATCCTTCCACTGATGACACAATGATAATTCATTCAACTATTACATCATATTTGACTTCTTATTTTTTGCCAAACTATAATTCTAAACCGTTAATCTCGTCTTTTTGACAAATAATGTGATTCATTTATCCAAATCAAAGTTGAGGCTTCTAGGGTCTTTTATAATCACCAATTTTTAAAGGGTGCGCCCTTTAGAAAGGCGACGTCTTCCTCAACAAAATTAACATCCTTAGAGGGCGCGTCCTCTTTACGAGGAACATCCACCTCGACAAGGGGAGTCATCCTTAGAGGACGCGTCCTCTATAAGGGGCGCGTCTACCTCGACAAGGGTATCATCCTTGGTGGGAGCTTACTCTGTAAGAGGCGCATCTACCTCGACAATGGAAATTATCCTTGGAGGGAGCATCCTCTCTACAGAGAGCTTCTACGTCGACAAGGGGAATTCATCCTTGGAGGGCACGTCCTATGTGCGAGGCACGTCTACCTCCACAAGGATTTCATCCTTGGAAGGAACTTCCTCTGTAAGAGGAGCGTCTACCTAGACAAATAGAATTCATCCTTGGAGGGCACTTCCTTTATAAGAGGAGTGTCGACCTCGACAAAGGGAATCATCTTGTGGGTGCCTCCTCTGTACGAGGCACGTCTACCTCGACAAGGGTATTCATCCTTAGAGGGAGCTTACTCCATAAAAAGTGCATCTACCTCGACAAAAGGTATCATCCTTGTAGGTTGCGTCCTCTGTATGAGGACCGTGTAGCTCGACTAGGGGAATTCATCTTTAAAGGGTGCTTACTCTATAAGAGGCGCATCTACCTCGACAAGGGGAATCATCTTTGGAGGGCACATCCTCTGTACGAAAAGCATGTACTTCAACAAGGGGAATTTATCATTGGACGGCGTGTCCTCTATATGAAGCGAGTCTACCTTCACAAGGATTTCATCCTTTTAGGGATCTTCCTCTATAAAAGGAGCGTCTACCTCGACAAGGGGAAGTCATCCTTGGAGGGAGCTTCCTCTAGAAGAGGAGCATCGACCTCGACAGTCGAAGTCATCCTTGGAGGGTGAGTCTGTTCGCACTAAAACACACACACAAATACACGCAAGCGTACGTGATCACAAGTAGTATAAGATATAAGTCAAGTTCGTTCCCACAGGGATTGGTTTAGGTTAAGTTATGCACTTATGCAACAATGTATGATTATCGTTCATAGCTAAGACAAGTAACAAGTTGGATTTGATTAACTACTTAAGAGATTATACTAGCATGCATTAACTAAGAGATTAAAACTGAATTACTTATATGAGAATAAAACATGGGATTCTAACTTTATTAAATACTTTATTCAAAGTTTATGCCTTTATCAATAGCATGCGATGGTGATGATAACTAATCAGATAACACGAAATTAGTATACGCCATCTTCCGATATACGTATACCTTACTGTTAAGCATCCACAATCAAGATAGAAGCCGAATAGACACCAATTATGCTTAGACCCTATATGTCTATAAGATTTGAAAACATAACGGTTGAAGAGCAAGTTATCTATCATGATTACATAAGGCAGATAAGATGGTTAAAATTAGCTATGAATCATGCATAACAAATATACACGAACCTATGCTAGCATGGCAAGTTCTAAGCCTCTATATTCACTGTTGCTTCAATAGAGATTAACAAACAATATTAGATGTTGGGTACGCATCAAAGAAGAATAAGCATAACCAAACTAGGAAATCATAAATCACCACACACTAAGGATTTAGAACAATCAACTATTAAAATCCATAAATAAATCTGCTAGAACCCCATGACAATGATTAGTTCATGATCGAACACATTGTCACCATGGGTTCCAATGAAAACATGATACTAAATAAGTTCAGAATACTACGATAGAATATAGAAGTACTAGGGTTTAGAATAAATCAAAAATAGGCATCCAAAAGTATCGCCTAAATCAAAGAATACAAAAAGTATGAAACTAGATCTTCTTCTCCTTAGCCGTCTTGTGTGCTCTAGGTCTTCATGATGATCTCTCTGGCTTCCTTGTTATAAAAAACATTTTTTTATCTTTATATATAAGCCCGAAATGGACCTGGACTCTCAGACAATCAGAATCATAGTAGAATCAGGATTCTACAGAAATACAGTGGCGCGGGCGCGCTACCTTGCTGGATTACCTTGCGCAGCCGCCCCGCTTCTGGTGCGGGCGCGCCGTGCTTTTGACTAGAATGATGATTTTCTTCTTTTGCGCTCCTTTCTTCGTGCGATCTTCCGAAACTCCATTCCTGATCTCTTTTAGCATAAAAATATTGAAAAACTCCTTTCTTCCTTCTAACTAGAGCCCTGCAATGACTTAACACAAAAGCATCACATACTTGAGTCCAAGACACCAAATTAAGGCGATATGAAGCGTTCCAAGTGGATATAAATTCCACTTATCACACCCCAAACTTAAATCGATACTTGTCCTCAAGCATAAACAGACTCAAAACTAAAAACAAAACTGATGCATGAATGCAGCTATGTGAAAATGCAACGATCCCCTTAGAATAACTATAACCAATCAATAAGCAGTGTTTCTAAGAATGCAATTATTCGAAACAGAGTTCAACTAATTCCCACAAATCAACTTACAAACCAGAAACGTGCGATTATGCGATGCTTAACAGATATACTCCCAACACTAGATTAATAATCATATCCTATATTTTTCCCAAAACAATCACAAGTTTTTAAAAAGAATGAACGATAGACACATAATGACTCACAACACCTCAATTTTACTAGAGTTATACAAGGACCCATGCTATTATAGTGAACACGTAACACAAATGCTTATTTGACCGTGCAATGAATGAGGTCCCAAAAGACTTATACAATAATACCCATGTAGTGAGCGTTAGGTTAATGGATCCCAAACTATACAAGCCTTAGGTCACTAGGCACAAAGTCCCCTAGAACTTAATAACTCGAGTATTAAAGAGCTCAATCTTGGTCAATTATGTATAAACACATATTTTTTTCTTTTTTTTCTTTCATTTTTTTTCAATTTCTGAATGAGTGTGTTTCACTCCATCTTATTCAACCCTAGACTACTCATAAAACTATGAGCCGGCTACTAGCCATTTGACGCCTAGCCTTATTCATAACAAGCAATGAAATCCATATTTTTCCCTAGTTTAAAAATCAGTATTCCTACGTCATTACGTGAATAGCACAAATTCTAAGTATAACCAAGTGATTAAATCTCAACAAGCAAACAAGTATGATCATGATCTAGTTCGAAAGCAGCCTATAAGACTTGTGAATGAATTTTGTTTCTAGAATGCAATTCAATTTATTAGAACTTAATCATCCTTCTATTCGACATCACTACACTCAAATTAACATCAACCAATCAATCTGAAACAGCTCATCCTACGGGATCATGTTATATACATGCAAATGCAACTAAATGGACTCACATACAAACACGAACAAACATGCAAACAACTATATGAACAATCATGCAAAAATATGAATGAACTTCTACTAAACATGCAATATGACTCTATATGGACACAACACACACACTACTACTCCTTACATTATCACCCCCAAACTTAAAATTTTCAATGTCCTCATTGAAGGCAATAATAATGATACAAGGCATACCTAGTCGTCAGAAAGATCACCGTCCTCGGGTGGAGTATCAAGAGGTGGGTACATAGAATCAGCTCCAAAAAGAGGCCAATCGACCTTGACACCAGTAGCCTGGAAAGTAGTGCCCAAAGCCTGTGTCAAATCTACTGCAAAATGATTGTGAATGTCGTGCATCCCATTCATGCACCTTGAAAATTGCCTGAACTATGCATCTCCAAGTCCAGAACTCTCTCCTGCCTACTAAGTACGAGAAGATTGAGTGGCTCCACGAGAAGATCTAGTGGCTTCCTGACATGCCTGAGAAGAACCCCCAACGTAAGTCTGATCAGCTGGTTGGGCACCCGCTAAATGATCATATGTGTAGCCCAAATCCCTCTCATCGGTCTTACTGCCATATCACTCCTTTAGCTGCTGAATCGTCGAGCTATCAATTGGAGCACTCAGCATCTGTAGCTGCTCATGCTCAGGCCACCTGACACCAACCATGGTGCATAACCTCGTAATAATTGAGGCATGAGGAATCGCACCCGTAGTCCTTCCTTGCATAAAAAGTAGCATGTTCTGATGAATAACAAAACCGAGATCCACATACTCTTTATTCAGAATCCCCCATAGCAAAATAACACGATCCACAGTAACCTCGTGCGGGTGCGAAGATGGCATGATATTTGTACACACAAACAGATTCCACGCCCTAACATACCGGTTCATACACGAAGAATGAAAAGTAAGCTTCTCATTCGTGCCCGTGTAATACTTCCACTCTATCCCGGGAACATATAACTCAGCCACAATATAATCCAGATCAAAATCCTCCCTAGTCTTTTGCACCCAATCCTCGGCAGTAGGCTTGCTTGTGGGTTGATTGATAAACCTATGAATAGCCTCATGAGTATAATCAACCGTCAACCCATGAACCACAGAAAACCCATTCTTATTCACCTTAGCATTAGCATAAAATTCCCGCACAATGCTCAACGGGACCAAAGTGGGTGTCTCACAGAAAGTCTGCCATCCATACTCAACAATTATCTCCAAAAGCTTCCCTTCCTTCTCCATGGGCAAGAAACCCCTCTCCTTCGCAATTGACTTAGACATCAGCCTATTAAACTCTGCTTGTGCCTCCGGAGAAGAAAATATGGTCATCGCGCCATCCATGCTAGATTCCTCGGTAGCCGAGGGATGAGTGCTATTACTCCCAGCGGTTCTTGCTCTCTTAGATGTCATATCAATAATAGAATAAAGATTAGGATGTGGGTATTATATAGGAGAAGCTAGGGTTTTGTGTTTTTGGGTTTTAATAACACAAAAACAGTTTTCAGAAAGTTGGATTAGAGTTTGGTGGATTGAAGCCGGGTCGAACACCGGGTTAAAACCGGGTCGACTCCGGACCTTCAAGGATGAACCGGGTCGCTGGCCGGTTCTAAAACCCGGCGACGAACCCAGGTCTGACAATGATTCCGGCTGCAAAAACCACGATAATCCCTTCATTTCTTCACATTTTCAGTCTATAACAACACCATAGCAACATGACATCCTTCCTCCTCCCTCCTTTGCTGTTAACGACGCCGGAAAACTCAGGAACGGGGCGGCGACGACGCCGTTTCCAGCGACGCTAAAATGGAACACAATAGACACAAAACCGATGCCATTCGAACGAGGATTCAACGATCTACACTCCTCCAACAACATAATCATCAAACAACTAAAAAATCATCAAACCCGAATTTGAAGAAATAAACCCGAAAATACGAATTAAAAATCAAGTAATTCAACAGCAAAAACAATTACATAATCAGAAACTATGATTCACAAGCTTCAAAACGGTTACTTACATGATCAAATCGGATAACAAAATCACCTTCAAATCTATGGATTAATCTCTGCCCTGTTCTTCACCCACACAACTAATTTCTTGATTTTTCTATTTTTTTATAATTAATTAATGAATAATTAACAATTAACCAGCTATTTATATTTACTAAAATAATACCTCTAAATAAAATTAAGGGGCTAATAACATATCTAATAAAAATATTTGACCCCAATTTTTATAATTATTGGGTATCAATTATAAATTTTTATTTATCCAATAAATACAAAATATATGTAAAAAATTCCCAAAAATTGTTAATATTACAAAAATGAAAATAAAAATGATATTTGATAATTTCATAATCATATAAAAATAAAAATGTGATTTTTGTGGGGGTTTTTGACTCCCGAAGGGGTCCGAAAAAGTCGTTTTTCGCGAAAAAGGTAAATTTGTAAAACGTCTAGGGGTTCAGAATAGCGATATAGTATAGGCCGTTCTTGGAAAAATAGGACCAATAATTTTGTTTGAAATACGGGATTTTAAAACACTATTTGAGCTGTACGAGTTTTGATACAAAACATATAACTTACGATAAAACACTCAGTAAATATCTGAATCACATTCTGATCAAAACAGACAACACGTAGCACATAGCAATTAGGGTTTTACGACTTGCAACATTTAATTACATAATAATACACATAAATATCTTTATTAAAATATAATACAAACGTAATTTTCTCGGTCGTTACATTCTCCCCCCCTTAATAGGATTCTGTCCTCAGAATCACGCTATGCAAATAACCGAGGATACTTGTTTTTTATCATATCACTCTTTTTTATCATATCATTCTCAAGCTCCCTGGTTGACTCTTCAGCCACAGGATTTCTCCACAAAACTCTCACTAATGGTACAGACTTATTCCTTAATACCCTCTCTTGTCGATCTAAAATTCTTACCGGTTGTTCTACATACGACAAAGCTGCGGAAGTTCTATCGGATCATACTCTATGACATGCCTTATATCAGGGTTATACTTCTTAAGCATGGACACATGGAATACATTATGAATATGCTGCATATGGGGCGGTAAAGCTAATTCGTACGCAACTTTTCCGACTCTCTTCAAAATTTCAAATGGTCCGACGTAACGAGGCTTTAGCTTGCCCTAGTCAATCCTTTCCATGGCGAGACTTTTAACAATACATGCTCTCCTTCTTGATAATCTACATTCTTTCTGGCTGGATCTGCATATTTACGTTGTCGATTATGTGCTTCTTCGAGTCACTTGCGAATAAGTTCTACTTTTTCCTTGGTTTGCTGAATTATTTCTGGACCTAGAATCTTGCGCTCTCCAACTTCATCCTAACATGTAGGTGATTTGCATTTTCTTCCATGTAAAGCTTCATAAAGTGGCATTCCGATACTCGCATGATAGCTGTTGTTGTAAGAGAATTCCACTAGCGATAAGTGTTCGTCCCAATTGCCTTCAAAATCTATCGCGTATAGACGTAGCATATCTTCAATTGTCTGAATAGTCCTTTTCACTTTGCCATCTGTTTATGGATGGTAAGCGGTGCTCATATTTAACTTGGTCCCTAGCTTCTTGGAACTGTCTCCAAAATCTCGAATTAAAACGGGGATCTCGATCCGATACAACAGACACAGGTACTTCATGACGCATCACAATTTCCAATTTATCAAAAAAAAATTCAAGTCCTCTGAAGATGTCAACAAGTTTAATTTTTCCTTTCAACTCAATGCATCTACCACAACATTCGCTTTGTCTGGATGATACTTGATTGATACATCGTAATCTTTGATTAGCTCTAGCCACCGTTGCTCTCGCATGTTGAGGTCTTTCTGCGTGAAAATATATACTTCAGACTTTTATGATCCGTGTAAATCTCACATCTTTCGTCATAAAGATAATGTCTCCATAGTTTCAGTACAAATACAATTACTGCTAATTTCAAATCATGTGTCGGATATTTCTGCTCATGAGGCTTTAGCTGTCTAGAAGCGTATATGATTATGTTGCCATGTTGCATCAAAACACATCCAAGTCCTCGATAGGAAGCGTCACTGTAAATAACAAAATCTCCTTGATCATCAGGTAAGACAAGTACAGGGGCGGTTACCAATCGATTCTTCAAATCTTGGGGACTTTCTTCACATTTCTCATTCCATTCGAACTTTTCATTCTTCCGGGTCAACTTTGTCAATGGTGTAGCTATCTTTGCAAAATCTTTGACAAATCTTCTGTAATAACCTGCTAATCCCAAGAAACTTATGACTTCCGTCGGAGTCTTTGGTCTTTTGCAGTTTAGAATAGCTTAAATCTTTGCTGGATCAGCTTGAATTCCTTCAATACTGATGACATGTCCTAGAAATTGCACTTTTTTCAATCAAAATTCACATTTTGAAAACTTCGCATAAAGCTGTTCCTTCCTCAATGTCTCTAATGTCATTCTCAGGTGCTCTACATGCTCGTCTTCAGTCTTTGAATAGATCAAGATGTCATCAATAAATATAATGATAAACTTATCTAGGTACCTCTTGAATACTCGATTCATCAAATCCATAAATGTTGAGGGTGCATTGGTTAGTCCAAACACCTTTACAAGGAATTCATAATGTCCATATCTCGTTCGAAACGCAGTCTTTGGAATATCTTCAGCCTTGATATTCAATTGGTGATAACCTGATCTTAAATTGATTTTCGAAAACCATGTCTCTCCTTTCAGTTGACCAAATAAGTCTTCAATTCGGGGCAAAGGATATTTGTTCTTAATAGTTAATTTGTTCAGCTCACAATAATCGATACATAGTCGCATGCTACCATCGTTCTTTTTCACGAACAATACTGGTGCATCCCATGGGGATACACTAGGCCTTATAATCCCTCTATCGAGAAGATCTTGCAATTTCGTTTCCAGCTCTTTAATTTCAACTGGTGTCATTCGATACGAAGCTTTCGAAACTGGTTCAGTATCTGGTGCCAAATCGATGGGGTTATCTGGTGATATGATTTCGTATTTGTATAGAGTCGGATTGGCTATAACAACCTCTTTTAAGAATTGAGATCGTAATTATTTGGAGTATCAACAGAGATATCAATAATATATGAAAGTATATAATCTATCTTTAAAAGAATGATATTTTCCAAAAATTTGGGCAGCATCTCTTCTATATTATTGACTACCAATCGGACTCAAACCGACATCAACAATCCTCCAAATAACCAACAATTAACCAACAAGTACACCAATCAACTGCCACCATTCCAACTTCTCATTCATAATATTGTACACATAACATACTACTAATCACTTATGTCACTAACCAGCACAACAATTACCTCTAATTTAACTTAAAATCATAATGAACAACTCTTATTATATCCATACCTTTTCTTATTTCTTCTGATCATATCAGAATATCATTACAAATTACTCTACTATTTCTCAAAACTATATTCATTTAATCCAAGATTCTTCTAGCTTCTTTTTCAATCCAATCTCTCTAATTGACAATTCATATCACTTATACCTGTTCACAAATCCGTTCTAAAGAAATCTTTTAATCTTATTTTCCACGGCTCATACTTGTATATGGATACTTTTAAGAACCTACACTGCATCTTTCAACCGACCTACAAATCCTCTACCCTTGAGAATATATGCTTCTTTTCATTAATTAACTTGTCTAATTTCTGATAACCAACACATGGTTTTAATCAATACTATCATATTCTATGAAACTCATTTGGTTTTAAAGCATTAATTCTTAAAGGATTTAACACAATTGGATCACCAGTTCTTTATTTCTATTTATATTTTCCTATACGGAACCTTTGTCGCTGGCTCAGTCATGAGTGTCAAATTCACCATAACTTATTCACTCGAGTTGGGAAGCCTAACAATTTCTTGAATAATACGTTCGAAATTTGGTTGCAATTAAGATTTCCTTCTATCTGAAATATTCACGATAAATATCTTCTCGCGATGAAGGGATGCTTCACGTATTAGTTTCCTGTTTGAGTCATTGTTCAGAACTCCCTTGATCTTCGATTGTCGTCCCGACACTCGTTTGCTTTGTCTGACGCACACAACTTTACTTCTTTATTTTATAACTAATTTCTTCATTGCAGTTTACTAATTATTTATTTCACGTAAAAATCTTCTGATTTGAAGCGCATCACGTCAACGCAACCTACCGTACCACTGAAGTCCTCATAACAAGAACACCCATCTGTTTTGATGTCCTTGTAACGTCCACGATATCAGTGAACTCATTCTTCCTTACCCGTAGATGTCCATCATTTACCGGCTTGCAATCATATCTACCTTCGACACATAATTCTACCTGTCATACGGGACTATTCCATTTCTTTTGTAATCGTCAAAGAACAGACTTTACACGAGAGGAGAGTTTGTGAATATGATTTTGATTGAAAAGAACCGGATAAGGAATAACAATGCAACAAATAATTGGGAGAATCTGTAAGTCAATAAATTAAAGGAAGAAGAGTGAGTGAAGATTTAGATGTGAATGAGACAACCATATTTGTACTCAAGATGGCTATTCTTTCATACTATATGGCATATAACTCATGATTAAGTGGCGTCCCACCAAACTCTTCGTCATTTCGATAAAGCGTCACACCATAACACAGTTTGTCTTGATCAAAAAGAAATATTTTAAGAAAAGAAATAATTTGAAAGGGATATAATAAATTTTCTTTCCTTCTTGTCACATATATTTATCACTAATAGAAGCTCACACATATTCAAGAATCAAGAAGAGTATATGCCATTATAGAAAGAATGACATCGTTGGTCGCTATCTATAATTCGCTTATGCATACTTTCAGGGCTCGTTCGAGTAACAGATTCCCGATCCACGTCAGATGATAGATTCAGAATATCTTCTGGAAATACCTTTTAACGTTTTAACAATCTAAGCATAATTGTCTTCTCATTGAATTTTCCATCATAACTTCTTGCTTCATCCCTGCCATGTAAGTCTTGTATTTTTAGCATCATGCTTCCATGTTTGATACTTTAATTATTCGACCATATTTACGTTCTTTCAGAATTTATAATCATAATCTCTAATTTCTTCTATTCAACGTAGCATAACCATTAATCCTGCAATACCTCGACTCCGTCGATAGAATTATTCTTCTTCTTCAATCGTCTGGAATATTTTTCCATTTTCTTCAATCATCCTCGAGCTTCTTTTGGGTCAACGAACCTATTTTAAACTTTAATAATTTCATAAATTGGATAAATAATATTTCCGCACGTTGATTCGATGGTTGATACTATTAAACAAAGTTTTCACTTTTCTTTCGAGAAAATTTTAAACTTCTCCGTGTTAGCGGCTCTACTTGACCCTCTGATTTAACAATACTGAATTCGATCAAATATTCTTCCGGGTAATCTATTACTTATAACAACAAGAACTCAAGTAGTAATTTGACAACCCAAAATTTTAAAACTCATTTTGTGTAAAGATCTTTTAGAAATTATGTTAAGAAAATCTTCTTTGAAAACTAGTTTTAGAATTTTGAAGGTCAAACATTTGGTTGTCCTTACTATATGAGTTCAGTTGCTATTTTCTTCCACCATAACAAGATACCTAATTGAGGAAATGACCACCTAAGGGTTCATTCACTTTAATATCTCTTCTGCTTTTATTGAATCCATTTTGCCTTCGCTAGTCACCGAGAACTTCATTTACCGCTGCATATTACTTCATTTTTAACTCTCACTCCAATGCTAACATCTAGTATTATCTTTGATATATTCATCATCATCCTTGATGTTGTAGTTGCAATCAATTGATGCAACTCGACGTTCTGTCCGTACATAAGGTCGTATCTTTTTGTAAATCTTCAGTATGTCTAATAAGGTAGATATCATTCCTTGCGCGGCGCCCGAAAATGATAAGAAGCTTTTTGCCACAATGGTGCCTTCAACTCGCGACGTTGGTTCTTCGTCAGCTTCAATCAACTCGTTACCTTCAGCGTGGAGCTCATCCTACTACTTAATTCTAAGTTAAATCGTGTCAAAACTCACCTAGCCTCTCTTACACGAAGTTCTCACAAGACTCAATTGCATTTTTCTTTAAAATCACATGAAAAGTAAGGTAACATACTCAAGTATCTCTTGGCACTGGTCATGCCATCTCATCCTCTCCTCTCACTCATTCTGGAACTGCTGGTCGACAACGTGGTTTCTCGAATTGATACCACGTTGCCCTAATAGTCTACCCATCCGATTCTATTAGACTCGCATATATAAATATATAATTATATAACACATAAGGTTCACATAATCACGTAAAGCACTTAGCACATAAGGCACATAATTGATTTTGGACTCATAATTATTTTTAAAATCAATACTAGACTTATACTCGCACTAGCAAACACTATCTGGTTCGATTTATAATATTTTCGGAATTTATTGGACTCGATTCTACCCCTAATAGGGCATATAAACAATTAACTACCACAAGAAAACTCGCTTTCGGAAGAAATTATGATTTATAATTCATTTTAATGGAATCGTTTCATTTTTCTGAGTCTAAGGGTCTTCGTTTCACTTAAATCGGGCTAACGGTTTAATTACTACGTAATAAACAAGATTTAATTAATTATAAATCAATTATAAATAATTAATCATAATTAAATAAACCATAATTATATTTTAAAATAATTATTTAATATTTATTGAATTTTAAAATAATTTATCCTTAATTATTAGAATTAATTACAAATTATTACAATTAATCACAAATTAGTATCAATTATACGATTAAATCGACTATTTACAAATAAATAATCGATATGAATAATAATTATAACATTCTTCGAATAAATAAACTATCGCTTGAATAATAACCCAACTCAACAATCAACTACTCGTATAAATACGAGTTACTCATATTATTCGACTAACTATCGGATTACTATTCATGTTAGTCGATTATTTTCAACCTTAATTATTAATTACTTACTTAATTATTAAACAATAAATAAATTATTAACTAAATAATCAAATAAATAAATAAATAATGATTTTCGAATGTCTAAATTAATAAAATAATTTAGAAATTATTAATAATATTTTTCAGAATTTAAAACTAATTTTTAATTGATTTTTAGAATTATTAAAACAGATTTTTAATTTATAAAATAAAAGAAATTAATTAAAAACACAAAAACAGTTTTCAGAAAGTTGGATTAGGGTTTGGTGGATTGAAGCCAGGTTTGAACACCGGGTTAAAACTGGGTCGACTCCCCACCTTCAAGGATGAACCGGGTCGCCGACCGTATCTAAAACTCGGCGACGAACCCAGGTCCGGCAACGATTCTGGCTGCAAAAACCACGATAATCCCTTCGTTTCTTCACGTTTTCCGTCAATAACACCATAGCAACGTGACATCCTTCCTCCTCCCTCCTTTGCTGTTAACGATGCCGGAAAACTCAGGAACGGGGCGGCGACGACGCCGTTTCCGGCGACGCTAAAATGGAACCCAACAGACACAAAACCGACACTGTTCGAACAAAGATTCAATGACTTACACTCCTCCAAAAACAGAATCATCAAACAACTAACAAATCATCAAACCCGAATTCGAAGAAATAAACCCGAAAATACGAATTAAAAATCGAGTAATTCAACAGCAAAAATAATTACATAATCAGAAACTATGATTCACAAGCTTCAATACGGTTACTTACATGATCAAATAGGATAACAGAATCACCTTCAAATCTATGGATTAATCTCTGCCCTGTTCTTCACCCACACAACTAATTTCTTGATTTTTCTGGTTTTTTTTATAATTAATTAATGAATAATTAACAAACAACTAGCTATTTATATTTACTAAAATAATACCCCTAAATAAAATTAAGGGGCTAATAACACATCTAATAAAAATATTTGACCCCAATTTTTATAATTATTGGGTATCAATTATAAATTTTTATTTATCCAATAAATACAAAATATGTCAAAAATTCCCAAAAATTGTGAATACAACAAGAATGCAAAGAAAAATGATATTTGATAATTTCATAATCATATAAAAATAAATATATGTTTTTTGTTGGATTTTTGACTCCCGAAGGGGTCCGGAAAAGTCATTTTTCGCGAAAAAGGTAAATTTGTAAAACGTCTAGGGGTTCAGAATAGCGATATAGTATAGGCCGTTCTTGGAAAAATAGGACCAATAATTTTGTTTGAAATACGGGCTTTTAAAACACTGTTTGAGTTGTACGGGTTTTGATATAAAACATATAACTTACGATAAAACACTCAGTAAATATCTGAATCACATTCTGATCAAAATAGACAACACGTAGCACATAGCAATTAGGGTTTTATGACTTAACATATTTAATACACATAAATATCTTTATTAAAATATAATACAAACGTAATTTTCTCGGTCATTACATATATAGGATGGGAAAGTAATGGGTAGGGTGTAGAAGTGTTTAGGATATAGAATTAGGGTAGAAATAGGTTAATTTTCGGGTAGGGATAGTTTTTCTTTTGATTTTTTTTTGTTTTTTTTTCTTTTTTTTCCAGGAGGGTCGCGCGACCGCCCTGCTTCCAGTACGGGCGCGCCGTGTTTCTAGAGAATCTCGCGCGGCCGCCCCGCTTCTAGCGCGGGCGCGCCGTGCTTTTGGAAAATTTTAGATTTTTTTGTTTTTTTTTTCTTGTCGACGCTACTATACAACAAACATGGGTTGCCTCCCACGAAGCACTTGGTTTACTTCACTAGCTTGACGTGAATCTTCGAATTACGTTGTCAAAAGATCGGCGCTCACCACTTCACCGTTCGCCGTATCGCTATAGTAATACTTCAACCTCTGACCATTTACCTTGAACGCTTGGTCCGGATGCTTATCAAAGATATCCACAGCTCCATGTGGAAACACAGTTTTGACAATGAACGGACCAGACCACCTCGACTTAAGCTTCCCTGGAAAAAGTTGGAGACGAGCGTTGAACAATAGAACTTCCTGACCAAGTGCAAATGACTTGCACACTAACCTCTTATCATGCCATCTCTTGACCTTCTCCTTGTATAATTTGTTGTTATCATAAGCTCGAAGACAGAACTCATCGAGTTCGTTAAGTTGAAGCATTCTCTTCTCACCAGCAGCTGCCTTATCAAGATTCAGTTTCTTCAAAGCCCAAAATTCTTTATGCTCTAACTCCACAGGAAAATGACACGCCTTCCCATACACCAACTGGAACAGAGACATTCCTAGACGAGTCTTGAATGTTGTTCTATATGCCCACACGGCTTCATCTAGCTTCAACGACCAATCCTTCCTTGATGGACTCACAACCTTCTCCAAGATTCATTTGATCTACCTGTTCGAAACTTCAGCTTGCCCATTAGTTTGAGGATGGTAGGTTGTGGTAACACGATAATTCACATGATATCTTTCTATTAATGCAGTGAACTTGAAATTGTAGAAATGTGATCCCTCATCATTGATTATAACCCTTGGAGTACCGAAATGTGTGAATATCTGCTTACAAAGAAAATTTATCACCACCTTCGCATCGTTGGTTGGTAAGGCGTTAACCTCAACCCATTTAGACACATAATCCACCGCCAAAAGAATATACTGATTATTGCATGATGAGACAAATGGCCCCATGAAGTCGATTCCCCAAACATCGAAAATCTCAACTACAAGAAGAACATTGAGAGGCGTCACGTCTCTCTTGGACATATTTCCCACTCTTTGGCAAAGATCACATCTTAACACGAATTGATGAGCATCCTTAAACAATGTAGGACATAAAAATCCCGCTTGAAGAATACGGGCAGCTGTCTTTGCTCCACCATAATGACCACCATACACAGTAGAATGACAATCTCGCAGAATACCCTCTGTTTCTCTGTACGGAATGCATCTCCCGATAATCCGATATCCTCCCAGTCTGAACAATTACGGCTCATCCCATCGATACCACTTTACCTCATGTAGAAACTTCTTCCTTTGAGCATAAGAGAGTTCTGGTGGAATAACATTACTCACAAGATAGTTCACAATGTTCGCAAACCATGGTTCTTCTTCTTGCATCCCAAAAAGTTGCTCATCGGGAAAATATTCATTGATTAACGTCTTATCTTGGGAAGCATTGATTTGATCTTCCAGTCGTGAGAGATGATCCGCTACTTGGTTTTCTGTACCTTTTTTATATTTGATTTATAGCTCGAATTCCTGAAGTACTAGAATCCATCAAATCAAACGAGGTTTTGAATCTTTGTTCGAGACCAGATATCGAATAACAACATGATCAGTGAAAACTGTTACTTTTATCCCAATTAAGTAAGATCGAAATTTCTCAAAACCATAGACGATCGCCAAAAGCTCCTTCTCTATAGTAGTGTAATTCAGTTGAGCATCATTAAGGATTTTAATAGCATAGTAAACCACATGGAATATGTTCTGCTTTCTCTGGCCAAGAACTGCTCCAACTGCATAGTCACTAGCATTACACATGATCTCGAAGGGCTCATTCCAATCAGGTGCTGTAATAACAAGTGTTGTAGTTAAACTCTTTTTCATGCTCTCAAAAGTAGCTAGACATTCTTTATCGAATTTGAAAGGAACATCCTTCTCTAACAGATTCCACAAGGGTTTAGAGATTTTGGAGAAGTCTTTGATGAATCGCCGATAGAAACCCGCATGACCAAGAAAACTGCGGATTCCCTTAACTGAGATTGGTAGAGGGAGATTTTCAATAACCCCCACCTTGGCCTTATCCACTTCAAGACCTTTTTATATACCTTGTTCCCAAGAATGATACATTGTTGCACCATGAAGTGACATCTTTCCCAGTTGAGCACCAGATTGGTCTCAACACATCTTTTCAGTACCAAGCCAAGATTATGCAGGCACTCGTCATATGAAGTCCCGAACACAGAGAAATCATCCATGAACACCTCCAAATTAGTGCCAATCATATCAGAGAATATGACCATCATGCATCTCTGAAAAGTAGCAAGTGCACCATAAAGTCTTAAAGAAACTCAATAAAACGCGAAAGTGCTAAAAGGACAAGTAAAGGTGGTCTTCTCTTGAACTTCTGGGGCAATGCAAATCTGATTATAGCCTGAATACCCATCAAGAAGACAATAATACTCATGACCAGCCAACCTATCAAGCATTTGATCAATGAATGGAAGAGGGAAGTGATCCTTCCTGGTGGCTTTATTCAGCTTTCGATAATCCATGCATACTCTCCACCCTGTGACTGTCCGAGTAAGAATGAGCTCGTTCTTTTCATTCGCAACAACTGTAATGCCTCAGTTCTTAGGCACACACTACACCGGGCTTATCCATGAACTGTCAAAAATAGGATATATGATCCCTGCATCCAGCCATTTGAGAATTTCCTTCTTCATAACCTCTTTCATGATAGGATTGAGTCTTCTCTGCTGTTCAAATGTTGGCTTACTTTCTTCCTTAAGTAGAATATTATGCATGCAATAAGAAGGGCTGATTCCCTTGATATTTGCTATAGTCCATCAAATTGTTGATTTAAACTCTCTCAGAATTCTCAAGAGCTTGTCTTCGTCACTATCTGAAAGGTCAGATGCAATAATAACAGGCAAAGTCGATGCATAACCTATAAACGCATACCTCAAGTGATCAGGCAGTGGTTTGAGCTCAAGTATGGGAGCTTCCTCAATAGATGGTTTGAGACGCTCTTGAGAATTTTTAAGCTCTAATAATCCAAGAGACTTTATAGAAATTCCAATCTCCTTTTCCATGAGATTGATGCTAGCTCCCAAGTCACACAAACACTTATTAAAAGATAGATTGCCAATGGTGCAAGGTATCGTGAAGCTTCCTGGATCTTTAAGTTTATGAGGGAGATTTTGTTACAGCACAACACTTTTTCGTTAGAGCAACGGTTTCCAACTCCTCAAGTTTTAACTTCCGAGATAGAACACCTTTCATGAACTTAGCATAGCTCGGCATCTGTTCTAGAGCTTCCGCAAAAGGTATGTTAATGTGCAACTTCTTGAAAACCTCCAAAAACTTAGCAAATTGCTTGTCAACTTTTAGGATAAGGAGGTGATGGATAGACTTGTTTGACTCCTGTATTCTGCTCCGAAAGGGTGTTTTCAACATCATTCTTGTTCGGTTCATCTTCGCCATCCTTTTTCTCAGTAGAATCAGCAAGAATCTCAGCTTCTGACTTTTGGGAGGGTGCGGGTGCGCCTGCATTCTGGAAATCTTTTTCAGCATCCTCTTTTTCTTGATTTTGAGGGCTAGCGACATTTCCAGACCTCAGGGTAATTTCCTTCAACTATTCTTTGACTTCTCTCTTACCTGGATTAGCCTCTGTGTCACTCGAAAGAGTTCCTTGAGGTCGGTTCAATTAGGCGTTAGCAATCTGTCCTATTTGATTCTCCAAAATTTTGATAGAAACCGCTTTGCTTTATACATAAACTTCAACTCCTCTAATTTAGATTTTTCATTAGAAGACGGATTGGCACCTCCATGAGATTGTTGTTGCATCCCTTGTGGATGAAATTGCTGCATTGGTGCATACTGTTGTTGAAAACCAGAAGGGTTGAAAGTTTGTTTCCAAACTGCTGGTAAGGTTATTGCATACCACCCTGATTATTGCTCCAGCTGAAGTTAGGATGATTTTGGTTGTTAGGATGATAAGTAGTAGGAACAGGTTGCTGCGACCTCTGAAAGTTGCTCACGAACTGAGCTAACTCACTAGATATAGCACATTGTTCCATCGCATGCCATCCTGCACAAAGATTAAAAATACTCATTATCGGTTGAACACTATAGTTGGTTAGAGAATCGACCTTCATAGTCAATGCCTTGAATTGAGTAGCGATAGTTGTAGCTGTATCCACCTCCAGAATTCCTGCTACCTTGCCTTGTGGTAGCCTCTGAGTTGGATTCCGGTATTCATTCGCAGCCATAATCTCAAATAGATCATAAGCTTCCTCATAGCTCTTAGCCCATAAAGCTCCATCTGATGCTGCATCAAGCATAGGTCTTGACTGTGCTCCCAAACCATTATAAAATCAATTGATCACCATACAGTCAGGCATTCCATGATGAGGATACTTCCTGAGCATCTCCTTGTAACGCTCTCAAGCTTCACATAAAGATTCACCCAATTGATGCGCGAATTGAGTAAGAGCATTCCTGATTGCAGATGTCTTTGCCATAGGGAAAAATTTAGTAAGGAATTTCTGAGCAAGATCCTCCCAAGTAGCAATAGAACCAGTTGGTAGAGAGTGTAATCAGATCTTAGCTTTATCCCTCGGAGAGAATGGGAAAAGTCTCAATTTCACCGCATCTTCAAAAACATTATTAAACTTGAAGGTGTCGTGGATCTTGATGAAATCCCTAATGTTCATATTAGGATCTTCCATTGGAGCACCCCCAAACTGGACTGAATTCTGTACCATCTGAATTGTGTCAGGCTTGATCTCAAAAGTATTAGCTGCGATAGCTGGCCTGACAATGCTAGATTGAATGTCATTGATATTTGATTGAGAAAAATCCATCAACGCTTTTGTTGATGCTGCTGGTTCTCCCATTGTAATGATCGCTTCATCTTCAACTTTCTCAACTTCTTTAAAAACTTCTTCAACTTCTTCAACTTCGTCTAGTATTTCCTTACGAGATTGAGAACGTGTTCGCATACACGCTCTCTAGAGTACCCGAAACACAAAAAAGTAACCTTATAAGTAAAATAATCCGAGTTAGTGGACTTTAACGAACACCGATGTCAAGCACATAAACTAAAATTTAACACCGATCCCCGGCAGCGGCGCCAAAAACTTGTTCGCACTAAAACACACGCGAAAATACACGCAAGCTTACGTGATCACAAGTAGTATAAGATATAAGTCAAGTTTGTTCCCATAGGGATTAGTTTAGGTTAAGTCCAGATTATGCACTTATGCAATAATGTATGATTATCGTTCATAGCTAAGACAAGTAACAAGTTGGATTTGATTAACTACTTAAGAGATTATACTAGCATGCATTAACTAAGAGATTAAAACTGAATTACTTAAATGAGAATAAAACACGGGATTCTAACTTTATTAAATACTTCATTCAAAGTTTATGCCTTTATCAATAGCATGCGATGGTGATAATAACTAATAAGATAACACGAAATTAGTATACGCCATCTTCCGATATACATATACCCTACTACTAAACATCCACAATCAAGATAGAAGCCGAATAGACACCAATTATGCTTAGACCCTATATGTCTATAAGATTTGAAAACATAATGGTTGAAGAGCAAGTTATCTATCATGATTACATAGGGCAAATAAGATGGTTAAAATTACCTGCGAATCATGCATAACAAAGATACACGAACCTATGCTCGCATGGCAAGTCCTAAACCTCTATATTCACCATCGCTTCAATAGAGATTAACAAACAATTTTAGATGTTAGCTACGCATCAAAGACGAATAAGCACAACCAAACTAGGAAATCATAAATCACCACACACTAAAGATTTAGAACAATCAACTATTAAAATCCATAATAAATCCTCCAGAACCCCATGACAATGATTAGTTCATGATCGAACGCATCGTCACCATGGGTTCCAGTGAAAACATGATACTAAATAGGTTCATAATAATTCAATAGAATATAGAAGTACTAGGGTTTAGAATAAATCAAAAACAAGCATCCAAAAGTATCGCCTAAATCAAAGAATACAAAAGTATGAAACTAGATTTTCTTCTCCTTAGTCGTCTTGTGTGCTCTAGGTCTTCGTGTTGATCTCCATGGCTTCCTTATTATAAAAACGTCTTTTTATCTTTATATATAAGCCCCAAATGGACCTGGACTCTCAGACAATCAGAATCGTAGTAAATCGGGATTCTGCAGAAACACAATGGCGTGGGCGCGCTACCTTGCTGGATCATCTGGCGCGGCCGCCCTGCTATTGGCGCGGGCGCGTCGTGCTTCTGATAAAAATTCTTATTTTCTTGTTTTGCACTCCTTTCTTCATGCGATCTTCCGAAACTCCATTCCTGATCTCTTTTAGCATAAAATTATTGAAAAACTCTTTTCTTCCTTCTAACTAGTGCCCTGCAATGACTTAACACAAAAACACATTAAAAATACCATATACTTGAGTCCAAGATACCAAATTAAGCCGATATGAAGCATTTCAGGTGGATATAAATTCCATTTATCAGCGTCCTCTATATGAGGTGCGTCTAACTCGATAAGGGGAATCATTCTTCGAGTGCGCGTCCTCTTGTACGATACGCGTCTACCTCGACAAAGGTATTCGTCCTTGGAGGGCGCGTCCTCCGTACGAGGAGCATCTACCTTGACAAGGGGATTTCATCCATAGAGGGAGTGTTCTCTATTCGAAACGCATATACCTCCACTAGGATTTCATCCTTGGAGGGAGCTTCCTCTGTAAGAGGAGCATCTACCTCGATAAGGGGAATTCATCCTTGGAGGGAGCTTCCTCTATAAGAGAAGTGTAGACCTCGACAAGGGGAGTCATCCTTGGAGGGCACGTCCCCTGTACAAGACGTGTCTACTTTGAGAAGGATAATCATCCTTAGAGTGCGCATCCTTTTGTACGAGGTGCGTCTACCTCGACAAGGGTATTCATCCTTTGAGGGAGCATACTCTGTATGAGGAGCGTCTACCTCGACAAGGGAAGTCATCCTTGGAAGGCGCATCCTCTGTACGAGGTGCGTCTACCTCGAAAAGAGTATTTATCCTTGGAGGGAGCGTCTTATGTACGAGGTGCGTCTACCTCAAAAATGTTTTCATCTTTTGAGGGCACATCTACCTCGACAAGGAGAATCATCCTTGGAGGGCGCGTCTACTGTAAGAAAAGCGTCTACCTCGATAAGGGAAATCATCCTTGGAGGGCGAGTCCTCTATAAGAGGAGCGTCTACCTCAACAAAGAAAATCATCCTTAGAGGGCGCGTCCTTTGTAAGAGGAGTGTCTTCCTCGACAAGGGAAATAATCCTTGGAGGGCGTGTCCTCCGTAAGAGGAGCGTCCACCTCGACAAAGGTGTTCATCCCTGAAGGGAGAGTGCTGTTAACAAGGCGCGTCTACCTTGACAAGGTTTTCATCCTTCGAGGGTGTGTCATCTAGAATGGGCGTATCTACCTCGACAAGGAAAATCATCCTTGAAGGGCTCGTCCTCTATAAGAAGAGCTTCTACCTCGATAAAGGAAATCATCCTTGAAGGGCGCATCCTCTCAACAAAGGAAATCATCCTTGGAGGGTGTGTCCTGTAATAACCCCAAAATTTTTCAACTTTTTGTAACCCTTGTGAATAGTGTTTTAGCTGAATGAGAAAACTTTTCACGCCACACTATGTAGGGGTTCTGTTATGGATATTCTGGGATTTTATTAGTACTATATGAAGTATATAAGTGTATGTAAATATCGTCAGAACCCAATTCCGAACACTTTGGTTTTTCCCGGAAATCCACAAGATACGGAGAGAATTGAGTATAAGGTAACAGGATAAAAAGGATTTAAATTAAAGGATTATAATAGAGGATCATAAAAAGGAATATAACGTATTGAGAAAGGTTAAGGGAACCTAAGTAATAAGATCCCGGGTATGATCCTTCAAACGATAAACGAGAACGAAAGTTAAGCGAACCGTACAACAGATTAGCGGTCATTAGGCAAGCGATTAGGAAGCTAATCAAAGGGTTTAATGGGAGTGATGTCATCCAACCAATAGAAAGGAGACAAGGAAGGGAGGATGACATCATAAGGGTGACATAAGCATGACATGGAAGAAGGGAGGTGTGGTTGATTAAGGACCACACAAATTCAAGGGCAAGGTGGTAATTTGCTAAATCAAAAACAAAACCAAGCCAACCAACTAGCAAATCATTTCATCAAAAATCAAAAAATCAGCCAAGGCATTGTTCTTCATATTAGCTCTCGGCTTTTTGCCTTTTTCAAAGAAAAAAATTTCCAAAATCAAGATCCAAGCATCCTTAATTGGTAAGAAAATTCCCTAACCATCTTTATGCTTAGTTATGGCTATATCATGAGTTTAAGCCATTAATTCTTTCTCTAGCTTCTCCATTTAATCAATGAAGAAGACAATGAATAGTGTTTTCAAGTTTTTAACTTGAACTTTTTCTTGTTTTTCTTGAAGATCCAAGCTTTCCTAAGGCTTCTCCAAGCTTCTTAAGGCTTCCTAGCTCAACCCACCACTTCAAGGAAGGTATACCATTTTCAAACCCTAGGTTCATATATATTATAAGGTGATTTTGATGAGTAGGATGTTATTGTAGTTGTTGTTATGATTAGAGTTTGAGATTTGGAATGGTAGTAAAATGAAATGGTAATTTTGTGGTTTTGATTTAAAGAAACTTAAGAATGATTAAAGTAAAGTTTAAGCATAAGTATGAATGGTTAAATTGAATTGGTTGGGGTTGTTATGATGTGATAAGGATGGGTGTTTGTTGTGTGTTGGATTTGAGGATGGTTTGTGTTGATTGTGGGTAGTTTAAAAAAAATGGGAAATCGCGTAAACATAGCCGTCGTAACGTCCGATTTTCTTTGGACTGTTTTTGTGCATAGCATTAGGACCCGAGAACCCCCTGCTAAATTGTGACCACTGCCATGTTTAGGTAGCTCATGTTACGAGCTTCGTTTTGATATGTAGTTCGTTCGATTCCGATGCACGGTTTAGGAGAAACGACCGTTTCAAGTAACGGCGTTTCGCGAACGAAACTTTTTCCCTCGCCTTACTTTGAAACATAGGTTAAAGACCAAAAAGAGTTAATTAATGTATGAAACATTTATGGTAAGTGTGTTAGGCAGTTGGTAAGACATTCGCGAAGGAATCGCTTTAAAACTCGTAAAGGTTAAATTATTAAAAATGGTGGAGCCGAGGGTACCCGAGTGACTTAAGCGAATCAGTAAGCGCAGAATAAGCGTTAGAGTCTAAGTTAGTTAAAGTATAGATTTACAAGTGACTTTGGTTTAATTCCAACTTACTTGTTGTTTATAGGTTACCAGACTCGTCCCGAGCCATTCGTAACCCCAGTCGCTCAGGCAAGTATTCTATCCGTTATACTGTTGTTGTGATGTATATATGTATATGCATTATCTTGCGATAGATGCATGATGTTTATATTAGCAAATGTTGCGATATATTGTAGCATGTGATATGGTATATATGCATGCCTGTTTCATATTCTTGAAATATATATCTGTTGGTTCAAATGCTTATTCGTTGCATAATACCTATGCTAGAGATAAGCGGTATTTGCGTATACCCTTAGTATAGGGACCCAAAGGTGAAAATATTTTCTAAAACCGGGAGTCGAGGATCCCGAGTAGATTTTGTATATATATGGATATGGATATATATATATATATATTTATTTATATATGGTTATAGTTTTCCAAACTATTAATCGAATAAGGTTTATTCGATAACTTTAAACTTTATTTATTATTGAATATTATTTCGAATATCATTCGAGGGCTTATGACTCTTTTATATTATTTATTGAATATTATTTGAATATTCATTCGAGGACTTATGACTCCTTTTATTTATTGAATATTATTTGAATATTCATTTGAGGATGTATGACTCCTTTATTTTATTTAATGAATATTATTTATAATATTCATTCGAGGTATTATGACTCAGCGTATTTTATTTATTGAATATTATTTGAATATTCATTTGAGGATCTATGACTCCGATTATTTGCTGAGGTATATTCTTTATTTTATTAAAGAATAAGGTGTAAATAATCAAACTTATTTTCGGTTATTCAAATAAAGATAATACTTTTATATAAGTATATCTTTGGTTATTTAATATTCGTTTTAAGTATAAGTTTTAAAACTTCTACTTCAATTATTTTTATAAAGATTATTCTTTATGGGAATATTAATTAAAATAATAATATTCAGTCATTTTCTAAAATATTCTGGGGACTGATTTACTTCATTAAATCAGCCTTACTCCAAACACTCTTTAAAGTGTTTTCGAGTCTTCAAAATGATTTTTAAAAGTCAGAGCGGATCCCAAAACTCATTTTTATATTTAAGATCTTCCTTTTAAGGGGATTTAAATACTCGCTCAAAACCTGGGGAATCCGGCTCTGTGGTGTATTTTATATTCGCAACAAGGTTGCAGATTTGGTAAATGAATTGATTACTTGCCCAACGTTCGGGAAGTAAGCCCCTCTCATTGAGTCGGCATAAGCGACAGGCCGGGGTACGGTCTATTATTGTGTAAGTGGCTCAGTGGGAGTCCATCAAATGCATAAGTGGCTGAGTGGCAGTCCAGCATAGGTCTTAATTATGACCAGGGTGATGACCAGTGGGGAATTCGTCCATCTACTAGTAGAAAAGGTTACTTATTGGTATCTTTGCCTGATCAGCGAGATATCGGGTTTATGCCAAAATTCTTTTCCTTTCCAAAATTCATTGGATGTTTCGAACTCTGTTCATACTTCACATAACAGAGGTTCCAGGAAATGTTTTCAGGATATATATATATGTGGATATATATATATATCAGGACTAAATAAAGTATCTCATAACTTTTTCATTCAATAATATTTCAAAGATTGAATCTATTCAAGTCTTAACTTGTGGTCTCATCTATGGGATGTTTTTCTTAAAACTTATAATACTTTGAACGGTGGCAGTTCAAGTAACTTTATATGATATAAGTGTGATGTAGTATTGGTAACTTCATTCCTTGTTTTTACTTATATCTAGCAAGTAATTATCTTGCACATGATAGAGATGCTATTAAGTATCCATTTAGATACTTATATTATTGTTATCACTATACATATTATCTTGCGAGCTGTAAGGCTCACTCTTGCTTTATGTCTTCATCACACAACAACAGTTAGGAGAGATGGCCAGACTCCAGCAGACCCAGCGCAAGCGCGTGGGAAGCGTCCCGCGTCTTCCCGCTGATATTGTAGCTGCTATAGCTGCAGAGGTAGATCCATTGTAGTTTAGACCATCTACTTTTGAGAATCCAATTATGTATAATTATAACTTGTGGCAGATAATGGCAATTAACTGTAAATTATCAAGTAATCATTTTGGGTTGTAATAATTTTAAATTGTGGATTCAAAGACTTGTACTTATTTCAATTTCATCTCTGAGACTATAACGAGTTGTGGTGTGTGTTAGTGTGGGGTCACAGCATGAGGGTATTTATTATTAATTAAGTAAAGTGATATTGTGGAAAGAAAGACCGTGACAACCCGGATTCCCGACCCCGGATCTGGGGGTGTTACAGAAATGGTATCAGAGCCAAGCGTTATAAACCTCAGAGATGATGCGACGATAAAATAATAAACTCACAAAGATAATAAGAACTCTTGCCAAGTTCATGGTCGGACTACTTAAAGTAGTACTGACAGCTAAAACCCTTACGGGAACCCTTATAAGTATCATGATAGTAATTTAGCTCGTTTAATGTGTAGGCGCCTGAGATGGAGGACCCTGAGATGTACGAGCGTGAGCATGATGAGGCATTGCTGGATGTTGAGGATCATGAGGAGCCTGAGATGGAGGAGGATGAGGAGGACCCCCCAGAGGAGCCTGAGACGGAGGTCATTGCTGTTTCAGATGAGGAGGACCCCTCAGAGGAGTCAGAGACAGAGGTTATTGCTATTCCAGATGAGGAGGACCCGGATGAGGTCCCAGTAGCTGAGGAGCGTGTTGGATCTATGGTAGTGTATGCTGGTATCCCTTTACCCACACTTCCGGTGGTCAGAGCCCCTACCCCTCCACCACTATCTTGGATTCCTGATGATGACAGCTCAGAGACCCATACTTCCGAGCCTAGGCAGACCGAGGAGGCACCCTCAGCGGCTCCGGATTCACCACCTCTTGACCCTGCCCAGAGGCAGTCTTCGTTAGCTCATGGATATGTTCAGGATGTTTTGAGGACCCGAGTGGCTGTTGCCGAGGCCCGACTGGATGAGGCCAGGAGGGAGTTGGATGCAGAGAGGGCGGGTAGGCGTACCCGAGCTTATGAGACCAGGGCTTCTATACCCCGATCCTTGAGGAGGGAGCTTACGGGGATAGAGCTCACGTCCCGAGCGAGACTCAGATCTCTCCAGGGGGACAGGCATGGTAGGATCTCCAGGCGGCAGGCCGACTATATCTTCCGTCGTGCGATGGAAAGGGTTTGGGAGCTGACCCGTTCCGGTGTGTGATTCAGGATTGATGATGGAATAGTCTAGTTGTCTAGTTAGCCGAGGCCTTAGTAAGAGCCAATTTTCCGGGATAGTTGACTTGTATATAGCATCCCTTTTTTTTTCTGACTAGACAGATAGACTCTTGTGTATCACTTTTGGGGCAGATGACTGTAGCACTGTTGTACTTTTGACCAGATCAAACTATGTATTCTCGCATTATGTATATATTTGTTTCCTTTCGGTTCAGTTCCATAGTGACGGGATCACTGTTTTATTATTATTATTACTGCACTTCGTATTAGAACTTTCTTAAAATAATAGAATTGCGATATACGTTCTCCCCATTATAAGAGCTGTGCAAGGCACAATGTTGTATATGATTGTGACCTAACGTTGAATTTTCTCAATAATTGTTTTTATTATTATCAGAATCATGCCGCCAAGAAAGATTGGAACTAGGGCGAACCCTGGGTCTGAGGACCAGGGAAGCCATAATCAGGACAATAGAAACCAAGATCACAGTGAAGAGGAAGATGAGGATTATGTGGAACAGGATGACTCCCTGTATGAAGAGGAAGAGGAAACATATGATGTTGAGGGATTTGAGATAGAGGCTGAAGAAGGAGAAACCGAGGTTGAGCAACCAGTACCAAACCCAGGCATGGATCCCATGGGCCAGTTTATGCAACTCCTAAGACAGAATTTGGAACGTCAACCCAACCCACCCCCTCAAGGAAGTAACAATGCTGTGGCAAACTCTTTCAGGGCTTTTAAGTCCCTTAAGCCCCCTGAGTTCCACGGATCAGCCGACCCAGTTGAGGCAAGGGCATGGTTAAAGGAAATGGAGAAATCTTTTGAGATTTTGAGTATCGATGAGGCACAGAAAACTGTATTTGCTACCTACCTTCTGAAAGGAGAAGCTAACTACTGGTGGGAGGCCAAGAAAAACATGGAGACAGATGCTATAATAACCTGGGAGAGATTTAGTCAGTTGTTTCTGGGAAAGTATTTCCCGAGGTTTATGGAAAACCAGATGGAGCTCAAGTTCTTAGAGCTAAAGCAGAATAACTTGTCTGTAGCAGAGTACGAAGCGAAATTTACTGAGTTATCAAGGTTTGTGCCAGAGTTGTGAGCACCGAGGAAAAGAAAGCTGGGAGGTTTCAGCAGGGACTGAAACCATGGATTCAGAATAGGGTGGCAATCCTTGAGCTTACGGACTATGCCACTCTGGTGCAAAAAGCAACGATTGTAGAAGTCGGAAGTGAACAGATGCAGAAGGAAAGAGAGAAGAAAGGAATAAAGAGGAAAAGTATGAGCATGGGTGGAGGTTCCGCAGGAAGGAGCTTCCCAACTAGGTTTAATCGAGGAGCAGTGTCCCTGCCAGGAAGGAACACTGGGTTTAAGCGACCAATGAGTGTGAGTGTGAGCCAGGGCGGCCAGAAGTCAAGAATGTCCTATTCCAACCAGTCTCGACCCCCATTGCCAGCCTGTAACAGATGTGGAAGGAACCACACTGGGGAGTGTAAGGAAAGGCCAGTAACCTATTTTAAGTGCGGTCGGGAAGGCCACTATTCAACTAAGTGCCCATCATCAACCCCTGCCGTTGTTCCAACCACCAATTGTCATCAGTGTGGACGCCAGGGTCATTGGAAGAAGGATTGCCCAATGAACAAACCAGCAGCTTCGGGAGCAAGCAGGGCTGCTTCTAATAAGCCACCTACTGCAAGGACTTTCAACATGACAGTCCAGGATGCTATGAAAGATTCAGATGTGATAGCAGGTACCCTTTCTCTAAATTCAGTCAGTGCAATTGTTTTATTTGATTCGGGAGCAACTAAATCTTTTATATCAAAGGACTTTGCGCGTAAGTTAAGACTTAAGGCTAAACCTTTGATAGAACCCTTACAAGTAGAAATAGCCAATCATGAAATTATTCCTGTTAACCAGATTCACCCCGCCTGCGAGATAGGCATAGGGGAGCAATCTTTCAGTGTTGATCTGATTCCTTTTAAATAAGGGGAGTTTGATGTGATTTTGGGAATGGACTGGCTATCTAGCAACGATGCTCAGATAGACTGTAAAGGGAAGAAAGTTAAGTTAAATATCCCCGGGAAGAAAGAAGTTATATTTAGAGGAAAGAGGCAGACGCAGAAATTTTTGACTATGGCTCAGGCCAAAAGGATGCTACGAAAAGGAAGTGAGGCTTACCTAGCCTATGTGGTGGACACACAGAAGGAGGTGCCCAACTTACAAGATATTCCAGTAGTCAACGAATTTGAAGATGTATTCCCCCAAGACCTTCCGGGATTACCACCCGATAGAGTGATTGAATTTGCTATTGAGTTGGCCCCAGGGACGGCGCCAGTTTCAAAAGCACCTTACCGGTTAGCCCCGTTAGAAATGAAGGAATTAGCTATCCAATTGCAGGAACTCTTGGATAAGGGTATGATAAGACCCAGTGTGTCTCCGTGGGGAGCACCAGTTTTATTTGTTAAGAAGAAAGATGGGAGCATGAGGTTGTGCATAGACTATCGAGAGTTGAACAAGCTAACCATAAAGAACAGGTACCCATTACCTAGAATAGACGATCTGTTCGACCAGCTAAAGGATGCTGTTTATTTTTCCAAGATTGACCTGAGAACTGGATATCACCAACTAAAGATTAAGCCCGAAGATATTTCCAAGACAGCGTTCCGTACCAGGTATGGGCATTATGAGTTCTTGGTAATGTCCTTTGGATTAACCAACGCCCCAGCGGCCTTCATGGATTTAATGAATAGAGTATTTAAGAAGTACTTGGACAAGTGTGTGATAGTTTTTATCGATGATATTTTGATCTACTCAAGGACTGAGGCAGAACATGCAGAGCATTTGAGGATAGCTCTAGGAATACTCAGAGAGGAGCAGTTATATGCCAAATTCTCGAAGTGTGAATTCTGGCGGAATGAAGTACAGTTTTTAGGACATGTGATCAATAAAGAAGGAGTATTGGTCGACCCCTCCAAGATAGAGGCAGTCTCAAATTGGGAAAGGCCAACCACACCCACAGAGGTGAGGAGTTTCATAGGATTGGCCGGCTACTATCGTAGATTTGTGCAGGACTTTGCGAAGATCGCAGCCCCTTTGACACGACTTACTCGTAAGACAGAGAAGTTTGAATGGACGGAGAAATGCGAGAACAGTTTTCAGGAATTAAAGAAAAGGTTGATAACGGCTCCGGTATTGGCATTGCCGGATGGAAAAGGAGATTTTGTGATATATAGTGACGCGTCGCACAAAGGATTAGGATGTGTGCTTATGCAGCACGGTAAAGTTATCGCGTATGCATCGAGACAACTGAAGGAATACGAGGTTAGATATCCTACTCATGACCTTGAGCTCGCGGCAATAGTATTTGCTTTAAAAATTTGGAGGCACTACTTGTATGGAGAGAAGTGTGAGATTTTCACAGACCATAAGAGCCTCAAGTACATATTTACGCAGAAAGAGCTCAACATGCGCCAGAGGAGATGGTTAGAACTAATCAAGGACTACGATTGTGAGATTCTCTATCATCCAGGGAAAGCCAATGTGGTGGCTGATGCCCTTAGTAGAAAGGAAAGACTCAGAATGATAACGACTTCGGAAGAATTGATAAGGGATTTTGAGAGAATGGAAATAGAGGTAAAGGTAACCGGAACCGGAACTGAAAAGCTTTTCGAGATCTCAATGCAGCCAGAATTATTGGAAAAGATCAGATTGTGCCAGGAGAAAACAATGAATGAAGACAGAGAGTCAATGACTGGAGAAGAGATCCATACTGAGAAAGATGATAAAGGGATAATGAGGTACTCCTACCGAATTTGGGTTCCGAATGTTCAAGAACTTAAAGATGAGATTTTGGATGAAAGCCATAGTTCAAGGTATTCCATTCACCCAGGAAGTACCAAGATGTATAGGGATTTGAAGGAATATTACTGGTGGCCCAACATGAAGAGGGACGTAGCAGAATGGGTGAACAAGTGTTTGACTTGCCAAAGAGTAAAGGCAGAGCACCAGAGACCCAGTGGACTTTTGCGACCCCTGGAGATTCCCGAATGGAAATGGGAACAGATAGCGATGGATTTTGTTGTAGGCTTACCAAGGACGAAAGCCAATCACGACGCCATTTGGGTAATTATAGACCGACTGACAAAGTCAGCTCATTTCATTCCTATCAACGAGAGATACACAGTCAATAGACTGGTGGACATTTACCTTAAGGAAATAGTGACGCGACATGGAGTCCCAGCGTCCATTGTCTCAGACCGAGACCCAAGGTTCAACTCCAGATTTTGGAGGAGCTTTCAGGAATGTGCGGGGACCAAGTTAAATATGAGTACCGCGTACCATCCCCAGACGGATGGACAGAGTGAAAGGACCATCCAGACACTAGAGGATATGTTGAGAGTCTGTGCAATAGACCTTAAAGGAAGTTGGGATGATCACCTGCCGTTGATCGAGTTTTCTTATGACAATAGCTTTCATGCTAGCATCGGGATGCCGCCTTATGAGGCCTTGTACGGAAGAAGGTGTCGATCTCCCTTATACTGGGATGAAGTAGGAGAGCGGAAGATGCTCGGACCCGAAGTGGTCCAAAGGACCAAAGATATAGTGGATCTTATCAGAGGGCGACTTGTAGCAGCCCAAGACAGACAGAAGAAATATGCAGACCTAGCCCGAAAGGACAAGGAATATGAAGTAGGGGACTTAGTACTGTTGAAAGTATCCCCTTGGAAGGGATTAATGAGGTTCGGAAAGAAAGGAAAACTAAGCCCAAGATACATTGGACCTTTTGAGATATTAAGACGGATTGGAAAGTTAGCTTACGAGCTAGCCCTACCCCCTAATTTGCAACAAGTTCATAATGTGTTCCATGTGTCAATGCTAAGGAGGTATCATCGAGATGCCAGGCACATAGTGGAGTACGAGCAGGTGGATATGCAGCCAGATCTAACTTACATGGAGAAGCCAGTAAGGATTATGGATAAGAAGGAGCAGGTGCTTCGGAACAAGGTGATCAAGCTAGTCAGAGTACTATGGCAGAATCATAATGTGGAAGAATCGACTTGGGAACTAGAGAGCGCAATGCTAGAAAAGTACCCCCAATTGTTTTCTGTTTGATTCCGGGACGGAATCCTTTTAAGGAGGGGAGACTGTAATAACCCCAAAATTTTTCAACTTTTTGTAACCCTTGTGAATAGTGTTTTAGCTGAATGAGAAAACTTTTCACGCCACACTATGTAGGGGTTCTGTTATGGATATTCTGGGATTTTATTAGTACTATATGAAGTATATAAGTGTATGTAAATATCGTCAGAACCCAATTCCGAACACTTTGGTTTTTCCCGGAAATCCACAAGATACGGAGAGAATTGAGTATAAGGTAACAGGATAAAAAGGATTTAAATTAAAGGATTATAATAGAGGATCATAAAAAGGAATATAACGTATTGAGAAAGGTTAAGGGAACCTAAGTAATAAGATCCCGGGTATGATCCTTCAAACGATAAACGAGAACGAAAGTTAAGCGAACCGTACAACAGATCAGCGGTCATTAGGCAAGCGATTAGGAAGCTAATCAAAGGGTTTAATGGGAGTGATGTCATCCAACCAATAGAAAGGAGACAAGGAAGGGAGGATGACATCATAAGGGTGACATAAGCATGACATGGAAGAAGGGAGGTGTGGTTGATTAAGGACCACACAAATTCAAGGGCAAGGTGGTAATTTGCTAAATCAAAAACAAAACCAAGCCAACCAACTAGCAAATCATTTCATCAAAAATCAAAAAATCAGCCAAGGCATTGTTCTTCATATTAGCTCTCGGCTTTTTGCCTTTTTCAAAGAAAAAAATTTCCAAAATCAAGATCCAAGCATCCTTAATTGGTAAGAAAATTCCCTAACCATCTTTATGCTTAGTTATGGCTATATCATGAGTTTAAGCCATTAATTCTTTCTCTAGCTTCTCCATTTAATCAATGAAGAAGACAATGAATAGTGTTTTCAAGTTTTTAACTTGAACTTTTTCTTGTTTTTCTTGAAGATCCAAGCTTTCCTAAGGCTTCTCCAAGCTTCTTAAGGCTTCCTAGCTCAACCCACCACTTCAAGGAAGGTATACCATTTTCAAACCCTAGGTTCATATATATTATAAGGTGATTTTGATGAGTAGGATGTTATTGTAGTTGTTGTTATGATTAGAGTTTGAGATTTGGAATGGTAGTAAAATGAAATGGTAATTTTGTGGTTTTGATTTAAAGAAACTTAAGAATGATTAAATTAAAGTTTAAGCATAAGTATGAATGGTTAAATTGAATTGGTTGGGGTTGTTATGATGTGATAAGGATGGGTGTTTGTTGTGTGTTGGATTTGAGGATGGTTTGTGTTGATTGTGGGTAGTTTAAAAAAAATGGGAAATCGCGTAAACATAGCCGTCGTAACGTCCGATTTTCTTTGGACTGTTTTTGTGCATAGCATTAGGACCCGAGAACCCCCTGCTAAATTGTGACCACTGCCATGTTTAGGTAGCTCATGTTACGAGCTTCGTTTTGATATGTAGTTCGTTCGATTCCGATGCACGGTTTAGGAGAAACGACCGTTTCAAGTAACGGCGTTTCGCGAACGAAACTTTTTCCCTCGCCTTACTTTGAAACATAGGTTAAAGACCAAAAAGAGTTAATTAATGTATGAAACATTTATGGTAAGTGTGTTAGGCAGTTGGTAAGACATTCGCGAAGGAATCGCTTTAAAACTCGTAAAGGTTAAATTATTAAAAATGGTGGAGCCGAGGGTACCCGAGTGACTTAAGCGAATCAGTAAGCGCAGAATAAGCGTTAGAGTCTAAGTTAGTTAAAGTATAGATTTACAAGTGACTTTGGTTTAATTCCAACTTACTTGTTGTTTATAGGTTACCAGACTCGTCCCGAGCCATTCGTAACCCCAGTCGCTCAGGCAAGTATTCTATCCGTTATACTGTTGTTGTGATGTATATATGTATATGCATTATCTTGCGATAGATGCATGATGTTTATATTAGCAAATGTTGCGATATATTGTAGCATGTGATATGGTATATATGCATGCCTGTTTCATATTCTTGAAATATATATCTGTTGGTTCAAATGCTTATTCGTTGCATAATACCTATGCTAGAGATAAGCGGTATTTGCGTATACCCTTAGTATAGGGACCCAAAGGTGAAAATATTTTCTAAAACCGGGAGTCGAGGATCCCGAGTAGATTTTGTATATATATGGATATGGATATATATATATATATATTTATTTATATATGGTTATAGTTTTCCAAACTATTAATCGAATAAGGTTTATTCGATAACTTTAAACTTTATTTATTATTGAATATTATTTCGAATATCATTCGAGGGCTTATGACTCTTTTATATTATTTATTGAATATTATTTGAATATTCATTCGAGGACTTATGACTCCTTTTATTTATTGAATATTATTTGAATATTCATTTGAGGATGTATGACTCCTTTATTTTATTTAATGAATATTATTTATAATATTCATTCGAGGTATTATGACTCAGCGTATTTTATTTATTGAATATTATTTGAATATTCATTTGAGGATCTATGACTCCGATTATTTGCTGAGGTATATTCTTTATTTTATTAAAGAATAAGGTGTAAATAATCAAACTTATTTTCGGTTATTCAAATAAAGATAATACTTTTATATAAGTATATCTTTGGTTATTTAATATTCGTTTTAAGTATAAGTTTTAAAACTTCTACTTCAATTATTTTTATAAAGATTATTCTTTATGGGAATATTAATTAAAATAATAATATTCAGTCATTTTCTAAAATATTCTGGGGACTGATTTACTTCATTAAATTAGCCTTACTCCAAACACTCTTTAAAGTGTTTTCGAGTCTTCAAAATGATTTTTAAAAGTCAGAGCGGATCCCAAAACTCATTTTTATATTTAAGATCTTCCTTTTAAGGGGATTTAAATACTCGCTCAAAACCTGGGGAATCCGGCTCTGTGGTGTATTTTATATTCGCAACAAGGTTGCAGATTTGGTAAATGAATTGATTACTTGCCCAACGTTCGGGAAGTAAGCCCCTCTCATTGAGTCGGCATAAGCGACAGGCCGGGGTACGGTCTATTATTGTGTAAGTGGCTCAGTGGGAGTCCATCAAATGCATAAGTGGCTGAGTGGCAGTCCAGCATAGGTCTTAATTATGACCAGGGTGATGACCAGTGGGGAATTCGTCCATCTACTAGTAGAAAAGGTTACTTATTGGTATCTTTGCCTGATCAGCGAGATATCGGGTTTATGCCAAAATTCTTTTCCTTTCCAAAATTCATTGGATGTTTCGAACTCTGTTCATACTTCACATAACAGAGGTTCCAGGAAATGTTTTCGGGATATATATATATGTGGATATATATATATATCAGGACTAAATAAAGTATCTCATAACTTTTTCATTCAATAATATTTCAAAGATTGAATCTATTCAAGTCTTAACTTGTGGTCTCATCTATGGGATGTTTTTCTTAAAACTTATAATACTTTGAACGGTGGCAGTTCAAGTAACTTTATATGATATAAGTGTGATGTAGTATTGGTAACTTCATTCCTTGTTTTTACTTATATCTAGCAAGTAATTATCTTGCACATGATAGAGATGCTATTAAGTATCCATTTAGATACTTATATTATTGTTATCACTATACATATTATCTTGCGAGCTGTAAGGCTCACTCTTGCTTTATGTCTTCATCACACAACAACAGTTAGGAGAGATGGCCAGACTCCAGCAGACCCAGCGCAAGCGCGTGGGAAGCGTCCCGCGTCTTCCCGCTGATATTGTAGCTGCTATAGCTGCAGAGGTAGATCCATTGTAGTTTAGACCATCTACTTTTGAGAATCCAATTATGTATAATTATAACTTGTGGCAGATAATGGCAATTAACTGTAAATTATCAAGTAATCATTTTGGGTTGTAATAATTTTAAATTGTGGATTCAAAGACTTGTACTTATTTCAATTTCATCTCTGAGACTATAACGAGTTGTGGTGTGTGTTAGTGTGGGGTCACAGCATGAGGGTATTTATTATTAATTAAGTAAAGTGATATTGTGGAAAGAAAGACCGTGACAACCCGGATTCCCGACCCCGGATCTGGGGGTGTTACATGTCCTCTGTAAGAGAAGCGTCGACCTCGATAAGAGAAATAATCCTGGAGGGCGCGTCCTCTATAAGAGGAGCGTCCACCTTGATATGGGTATTCATTCTTGAAGGGTGCGTCCTATGTAAGAGGAGCGTCTACCTCAACAAGAGGAGTCATCCTTGGAGGACGCGTTCTTTGTACGAGGCGCGTCTACCTCGACAAGGGTTTCATCCTTCGAGGGCGTGTCTTCTGTAAGTGGTGTGTCTATCTCGATAAGGAGTATCATCCTTGGAGGGCGCATCCTCTTTAAGAGGAGCATCTATCTCGATAAGGGAAATCATTCTTAGAGGGCGCATTCTCTATAAAGGGAGCGTCTACCTCAATAAGGAAAATCATCCTTGGAGGGTGCGTCCGCTGTAAGAGGAGCGTCTACCTCAAAAAGGGGAGTCATCCTTGAAGGGCACGTCCTCTGTACGAGGCGTATCTACCTTGACAAGGGTATACGAGGTGCGTCTACCTCGACAAGGATTTCTGTAGATTCTTCATGTAACAAAACCAATTCTACTATCAATATTTTTGAAGGCTTCTATCTTTAACAAAACTCAAGGGATGCAGAAACCATCTTATATGGAAGTATCTCTTAACGAGGCATCTCACGAAGTGGCATCCAATAAAGGGCATCTCACTCCCGGAGGCATTTCCTTGAAGTTGAGCATTTCCCTAAATTTGGGTATTTCTCTGACTTTGAGCATCTTCCTGATTTTTAGGAAAATCCATATATCTTACGTATGTGGCACTATGTAACGCCACCGAACTAATCAGAGGTTCCCTACCCCCCGAGCGTGTACCCTGGAGGAAGTACCTTGTAGACTTTATCTTCATCATCTTCTTATAAAGCATCTCCCATAATTTTTAATTTCAGGGACCATTCTCTAACAAAGATTAATGGGCTTGCCACAAGTATGTCTTCTTAATCCAGATCATGAATGAAGTAATAAGCGTGGGTATTTTATTGTACTTCATTTACTTCTTTTAAAACCATGCATGCGATTTGGAGGATAAGTCTTAGATATTACCTGGCGGACGCTACCTAGATGGATGGACGTGTCCGATCAGTGAATTCTCCTGAAATTTGTTGGAAGTCGCATGAGCCTCGGATATCTTAATCAAGATGTGTCCTAATAGTTTGTGGGGATCTCCTTCGTACAGAATCTCTTTCACAGTCTTCTTCATGTACAAGTCCAGAAATAAATAAAGGAAAGCATGACAAAACTAGTTGAGTGTTACTTTGAAGAATCATCTTAAAGGCGATGACCAGCTCCTAGTAATAATGCATTCTTCTTAGAATGTTCTCCTCCTGATCGTCCTCGAATTTTCCCCTAGTTAAGTCTTCTGAATTGAATAAGAATCTCAAATCTTCTAAATCCAATAGGATTCTTCATTTTTCTTGTTGGAATAGGATTCTTCAATCTTCTAAATCGAATGGGATTCTTCAATCTTCTAACTATAATAGGATTATCCAATCTACTATACCAAATAGGTTTCTCCTAATCTTCTAAACCAAATAGGTTTCTTCCAACCTTCTAAATCAAATAGGTTTCTTCCAATCTTCTAAACCGAATAGGTTTCTTCAATCTTCTAAACCAAATAGGATTTTAAGTAAAATTCGCAGCTTCCATTTTCCTCTGTTTTTGGGATGTTCAACTTATATTCTCGTAACTAGATCACCTCTGAATTAAAGAGAATTCAATAAGTTTTGCGTAGGCTGTAAGATCATCCAAATCTGATTTATGAAACTTGAGATAGGGCCCAAACATCATAAGCATATCGTTTAACCCATCCGAATTTTGCATCCAACTTCATGGCCATAGCTGCACACTTCAATCCCTATGGCGGGAAATCATTATTCATTGATCTCCCTCATGGCCGCAACTACTAATTTTTAATCTCCTTTGACCCCCTGGCCGAAAATAGTTATTCATAGATCTTCTTCGTGGTCGTTATTTGCAACCTCCTCCATGGCTATCCTTCAATTCTAGCGTTAAAGAACCTTAATCTTGATGAGACGTCTCTTTCTCCTGAGATTATGATCTTGATCAACACCCTTCCTTCTAGCGCCAATTTGTTGATGGATGTATTTGGTAATAACAAAATTCGAGGTTCGTCGCCATAATCAAGATCTACGATGGTGGTTCTTTGCCTGAAAATGAGCGGAGTCTGGCGGTTATGATGAATTAGGGGCTGAGATTGCTTAGGATTGGTGGTGGCTCCATAAGGCTTTATAACCATGGTTTAACCCAAATTTTTTGATGCATCCTTATCCCCTGAATAAGGATCCCTAACCAGATTATAGGACAAGTGATCCCAAGCTTTTGGGTGTAAAGTGCAGGATACTCCAAAGTCTCCTAATGAGGACACCCGTTGACTACAGAGACAGAGCTCCCAAAACACATACCAAAGTTTATCCCACATCCCCAATGAGGAAACCCATTGACTGCAGAAAAGGGACTTCCGTCCAGGCATACCTCTGGAAGTCTCTGACCACGGACACCGCCTTCCCGTGGTTGTATTACATGAATGAGTTCTTCAATTAGGTACATGTAGAAAATTCGTTGCCCAGTAAAGTAATTGTTTAAGGGGGGTTGGATACAATTACTAAACAGATTGATGTATTATGAAAGTAAAGTAAGAACAGATGAATCAATAATAGCTTATATTGATCTTTAATAAATTGTTACAAAAATCTCTCAAGAACAATATTCTTAAGAGCTTCTAGTTTATGCGAATACTCGAGTACAACTCTCCATTGTGATAACCTATTCCGTGTTTATATACTACACAGCTTCAATCAGTCCTCTATCAATTACAAGATATGTTACAGTATAATTCTAACACTTTCCATACATATCTAAATCAACTATGTTCCTATAAATCAGCATCTTATGATTTATCTCGGAGTCCTGACTTATCATCCAAGTCATTCTCAACGTATCACCTAATTAAAAGATATATGTTGTAGCTTCAACGGATAATCATTTCTATATATAAATGGATGACTAAAGATCAACGAATGATAAAAGCTTCCAATGGATAATCATATCATAGCAGTTGATCATATCCTGATTGTTAGACATATCATGATTCTCAACTTAGCTAATTCTCAACAATCTCCCCCAATTTATGCTTTGCAAAATAAGCATAAAGTCTAATAGAATTGTCTAGTGCCAAAAACCAGATAGATAAAATAAGTAGTGCAAATCTTACTTTATTTCAGACTTTGATCTTCATATTTTTGATAAATTCTGCAATATCTCTGAACAAAAGTTTTAACTCTGTCATCAATCTTTTTCAACAGAATATCTTCTAACTTGATCTTCAAATTCTTTTCATACTTTTTTTTATCAAATAATTGATAGATAGCAGCTCTCAGATTTCTAATTTGAGCTCTTTCTGTCATCATATCTTCCAGTGACACATATCAAGTTTTTCTTCCCTCAGGATTAATGGTTATATGCCTCTGAGTAAAAATATTTTCAATGATAGCTTCTCCTTTCTTCATGTTGACTTCTTGCCCTTTGAAATTTATGTATCTAGGAACATATGATCCAAAATAAAATTGACCATCATCCAGTATCCTCCTTTTGATATTGGCAAGAATCATATTTGACCGTAACCTTGAAGTTTCATCTTCAACTCTTAGCAAATAATGAATGTATTTTCAATTCCTTTATAGACATGATCATCAGTTCATCAAGTGAAAGAACCTGAATTTGATCATTTTGTAATAAGAGTAAGATCTACTGTTTAGATTCAGAACCATCATGTTTGTCAAGAATAATCTTCACAGCTTCAAGTCTATCCAGATGATCAGCAGTTACTTCCTGACCAGGACTATCAGCAAGTGTGAAATTGACAAGTTTAGCTTCATAATATCCCATTCCATCTCTTATGAATGGTTCAATCAACTTGAGATTCTTAGCCTGTAATAACCAAGACTTCTTATCTTCTATGGTATTAGAACCAAGTAAACCATCCATCCTTATTCCTCCAGGAGTAAAGCTCAATTTATCATTACAAATAAGATCGATAATTTTCTCCATTTCTATTTGTTCTTGACCTTTGGAAATACTTGAGCTCTCATTTCTTCTCTTTTCTGCAACATCTTCATATCTGTACTCCTCCATCTATTCCTCTCAGATCTTTTAATCATATTCTTGTATACTTGATCTGCTTTGCCAATAATAAATCTAATTTTTTCATCATGTGCCCTTTCTTCTCTGTCAAAAACCATTTCTTCTTCCTTGAAATTTTTAGCATTAATAGCTTCAACATAAGCAGAGAGAATCTGTAAATCTATTCGAAATAGAATTTTTTTCTTCTTTAGTTTTCACAGAATCATGAATCACTATCACTCTTTCAGTGTTAGGAAAAGAATCAGAACTTGTAATCTTGTCATCAGGAATTGAACTAGGAGTAACCAGAGCAGCTTCCATGTTAGATCCATGTGATCTATCCTTAGACACTTGAGTTGACTGTGTCTTTTGACTTTGAATTCCAGTTCCAGTTTGAACTTTTACAGCATCAGAGGTCTCCTTCTCTTGTTTATCACCATCATCATCAGAATTGGTATTTCTCCTCAAAACTGATTCAGGTTGACATTTTTTCTTGGGTACTATCTCCCCCTTTTTGGCATCTAGACTTTGTAGAAGAGAGAAAATATCACCTGACTTGGAATTTGTAGCATTCTGACCAGTTTCCAAAGCTGTCAGCTTCTCAGACATCTGATCTTGTTTTGCTTCCAAGCTAAACATTCTTTTTATCAAACCACTTTGTTTGTTTGTACCTTTAACAGTCACAGAAAGATCGACAATCTCTTCTTTGAGAGTAACATTATCTTGTTTGAGAGCAGAGACAGAAGAATGCAGTCCTTTGACTAAAACTCTAGTGAATTTGATAGTTGCTTTCATATCAGAATTTGAAACCAATTGAACAACATGATCAGCTAAAGTCTGAGCAGATTCCATAGATATCTTCTCACTGGGTATTCTCTAAGAATGATTCCATTCATAAGCCCTATGAGGATATAGAACAGTGGCATGACCAGATAATGAACCAAAAGTAGACAATTTAGATGCTTCAATACCAGCTTTCAAAACAGCATCATCAGAATTATCATCATCAGAGTCATCAGAATCAGCTTGATCACCAGAAGATTTCTCAGGAATATTAGAATCAACATCAGAATCAAGAACTATGATATTGAGCTTTAAATCAATATTTGACTTAGAAGGCTTAGTTACCTGTGTAGATCTTGTAAAAAAAGAACTATGAGTACCTAAATTTCTCTGTTCTTTTAAAGTGATCTCATCACTTCTCACACCACTCATCTCATGATTTTTAATAGTCAGAGCTTCCTCACAAGGATTAACTAAATCATGACTCTCATCTACCTCTCCTTTTGCCAGGTAAGGATCCTGCCTCTCTGTCATTCTGTTTTTCACTAAATCTTTTCACTCATTCTCATAGAAAGGCTCAGATAAGTTTGACCTATACAAATAAGAGGTGGCTGAGAATAGTTGTATATGATCACATGATTAGAATATTCCTTTTTAAAGGTCTAATCATAGTCATGGCATTAGATAAAATAGAGTGTAAAGGATTTGTACCTTGAGTAGTATCAAACACTGGTATAGCCTTGAGTGGTTGTACCAAGATTGCTTCAATCTTATCTTTAGAAGTGATCAGTACATCTGGATTTGTAGAATCAGGAACAACTTCATCAGGAATTGTTCTTTTGTCAAGAATGTGCTGCATGTCAGGAATCGACCCCATATTAGGATTTAATACTAAGTCTGCAACAGTACTTTGAATTGTTGGTTCTTGTGTTACTTGAGGTGTAGAAGCTTCTTCAATCCTTTGAAATTAAGGTTCTTGTGTATTTCCCTGAAAGATAGGATCATTGATAACAACATTCAATCCAGCAATGTGCTTTTGATGAGCTTCCATGTCTTGTACTGTCTTCAGAAAGTCATCAACCACAGAAATTTGACTTCCGTGAGCAATGTCAAGAATAGTCAGATGTGATGTTATGCTTGCACCTACACTTTGAGAATGTGGTTCTTGTATAGCTAGGGCATTAACAGGTGCATCTTCACTTTGAGAAGATGGTTCTTATGTACTGTACCCCTTCTGTGGTGATTGAAGTTTGGTCTTCTTACTTTGAGAAACTGATGAAGTCTGTGCTTTTCTCTTAATGACTTCTGCAGACCAACTTCCTTAGCAGTTTCAACTATCTTGGTTGTATGAGATTTAGTAACTGTCTGATCATGAATTGTCACTATCTTGTCAGGAATTGCTTGAGACCTGTCAGGATTTGACAATGATTTGTCAAGATTTGTAGATTCCTAATTCGGAGCAATATCATCCAACACTTTAAGACCATTGGATTTCTTTGAATCTTTTCTACTACCTTTTTTAGTCTTCTTTTCTTAGGCTTAGCAGCTGTAATCAAACTTTGGTCTTCATATGCATTAGCACAAGTAACCTCCACTGGTCTAGCAGGCTTCTTGAATACAATTGGAGCATCACTGTCACTTTCAGTGTATGATGATTCATCAACCAGCTTAACACCAGCTCTAGTTTTCCTTTTCTGCCTACCTGCATTCTCCTTGATTTTTTTAATAATGAAACACTTTTCTTCCTTGCTCCACCTTTTTGCTCCAAAAATTTAGGTGAATGTGAAACCACCTTTAGACCTGATTGTCTCTGAGACACATCAGTCTTAGCTATTATCTTTGATTTTGTAACTGATTCCTTTTTAGAAGAACCCGAGATGATAGAGTGTTTCGATTTAAGGGAAGAAAACAGGCCCGATCCTGAGGGTAATTTAGAGGGGCAATGGCCTAGGGCCCATAGCTACATGGGGGCCCAAAATTTTATAGGTGTTGTAGTACTAGTAATAGTTTAAAAAAAAGCGTATGTCTCTTAGTACACAATATACAACCCAGTTTCTTCACCTTCTCTCCAACCAAGATCCAGGGTTTTTTTACCTCAACCATCCGCAATAAACCCATTAAAATTTTTCAATAGTTCTGATAAACCAAACCGTTGTTTACAATCAATCTTGATATCCTAATTTCTATTAACTATGGCAACGGGTGATTTTCTCATTTACTTAAATAAATACAACACCCATCTGAGTAGTGCATTCAATCAGTTGAAATTAACGGAGGATTTTGAGATTGAAAAATTCAGGCTCTTTTTTCTCGAACAAATTAGTATTGGCGTTGCTCTATCCGACGGTGATTGACTGGTGGTTGTGGGATGATTCAGACTTCAATCTTGTAATTGGTTATTGATATGGCAATTACTTCTCTGAAAAGTAGATTTGAGCAGCTAAAATATTTTGAAAGTATTTTTGGATTTCTATTTAACTCAGACAAGTTAAAGTCATTGAATGAGACAGAATTGAGAGAAAGGTGTGCTAATTTAACTCAGACAAGTTAAATAGAAATCCAATGACTTTAACTTGTCTGAGTTAAATAGAAATCCATGGGATGAAAGACTTGATCACTGATTCGGATTTGGAGTCCGGCAGGGTTGAAGTACATCATGTCATCGACTAAGTTGAAAGTAGGAAGATATACGCCATTGTTTCTTCTGAAAAATTGATTTTAAACTATTGAAAGAATGAGTCAAGGTTTGAAGATTTAGATTTAGAGCTTTGATGTTATGAGAGTGAAATGTTTGAGTAGAGTTTGAGGTTTGTAAGATGTAAAAAGAGTGATTTTATAGCTAAATCCTACTGGGAATCTAAAGAGACACCTTTGATTAACCGTGTAATAATGAATACTGCATGCATAATATTATGGGGTTAAATATCAAGTAGGTCACTTACTGCGTCCAAATATATCAAGTGAGTCACTGGTTACAAAACTGACTCAAATAAATCACTCATTTGAAAATTTGTATCAAAAATATCACTCTATCGTTAGTCGAAATCCTTAAAAATATTATATATTGAGTTTGACACATTTTTTATGAATGATATTACATAAAAATGTAAGATTCTGAGTTCTAGTATTTTAGATAATATTTTTAAATTTTTTAAAATTTATTTACTATTTATTTTTATTTAAATCAAATAAAACAAAGTCTCTTTACATGCACCTATTCCCAATATAAACAAATAATGATGACAAGTTTAATATGACTACTCAAATGGAATAAAACAAATTTGTAACAATTAAAAATCATGAAAGAAATAATGTTACCGTCCTTTTTAAGCAAAATCATGTCTTGTCCATCACTTGCTGAGATAAAATTTGTAATCCAAAATCGAGAATTTAATCATGATTTCTCCCCCTCAGCATTTGCATTGATGAATTTATTAGAAAAATCAAGAATCTCTTCTCCACGGACCAATCTGTCAGAAAAAATCATTAGTAACGTGAATTACAGGATTAGTTTCATGCGAAGCTCCCCCTGTAACTGTGTTGTCAGTTCCTGATAATTTTACGTTTCTCCCCCTTAACTTATGCATTTTTATCAGGATTTGCCTTCTTTCCTGATTTAAGATTTTTGTCCACAAGTACAACATTTTCATGTTTGTGTTCTTCTCTCACCAAGTCATTGAGATTATTGAAGTTGAGATGAGAAAGCTTCTTGTGCCAATTCCACCTTTCATCTACTGATGCCTTGGTTACCTGAAAAGTTTCTGGTCCATCAGTATTTGTATGAAGTTTGGCTTCATAAATGTTTTCATGTCTATAAGCTTTGAAAACAGTTTTCTTTGTGATCTTATGAACTACTTCACAATCCATATCATAGAACACGACATAGAAACCTTTGCCAGTAATTTGACTAATGCTCAACAAGTTATGCTTTAGTCCATCTACCAGAGCTACGTTTGAGATGGTGATATTTCCCATGATTATATCGCCATATCCCAGGTTTTTTCCAACATTTCCATCTCCATAGGAAACCATTAGGCCAACCTTCTCCTCATATCCTGACAACAAGGATTTAGTTCCAGTCATATGTGTTGAACATCCACTATCCAAGACAAACACATTCTTCTTGTTTCCCTATAATCGGAAATATGGAAATCAATCAGAATTTTTAAGAACCCACACTTGTTGGGTCCTTTTAGACATCTTATGTAATTTTACATTAGAAGATTTCTTGTCAGGATTTGATCCATTAGGAATTACTCCATCAAAATTTGTCTTGAAATTTTTGACTCTATAAGATGCAAGCACATTCAGTTTAGTAGTTCTATTTAAAATAACAATTTTATTGAATTTTGGTAAAGGATCATAATTTTTCTGATACAAACTATGATAATATTTACAAGTGTGAATAGAATGCCAACTGCTACCACAGTGAGAACAAGGATTTTTTGGTTTGTATAGTACTGATCTACCGCTAATATCAGACTCAGGAATCTTAGACACTTTCTTTTTAGGCTTCCTGCAATCAATAGCAATATGATTAGTATTACCACAGTTAAAACAAGATTTCCTAGGAGCATTAGAAATGTACTTATAGTTTTTTTCCTTGTTTATTCCTTATTTTCCATTTCTACCTCTCTTAGACCTAGGTTTGGGAGTCTTAGCAGTTACCTCGCAAATTTTCTTGTTTAACTGACTCTTAGAGAGAAGTCCTATATTTTTGCTTTTCTTTTCTTGCATTTTAGGATCTTCTTTCATTTTAGCAGGGACTCTAGGTTCAGATTTCTCTTCAGCATTATTCTTAGAAGTAGAACCATATTTATAGACAGACTTCACTCCTCTTTCATCAGTTCCAACAAACTTAACTGGAGTAGTGTTATAGATGAATTTATTGATATTCCTATCAGTAAATTTGTTATAACCTAAACATTCTTTCCAGTTTTTATCATTGCTGAAATCATGAACTTTCTTACCTGAAGTCATCCATGTTTTAAACACCTCTCTTTCTTTTTCTAGAACCTTCTTTAGTCTGGCATACTTGATGTTTATCTGAGTTTCATTATGTTGTGCCTTCTTACATGCTTTTTCATTCTCATGCATGCAAAATAACTCAGCTTCTAGAAAATCATTTCTTTCTCTAAGCCTCTCATTATCAGCAATCAAACTATCACATTCAATAGTTTTACTTTTAAAAGTAACATGCAAAGAGTATAAGAAATTTTTCAATTCAGATAAATTATCAGTATCTACAGAAAATATAACTAAGGGTACCTTATCAGTTCTTGAGGCATCCTCTTCGTGAGTTGCCATGAGTGCATATTATTCACCATCATTATCAGTTCCTGATGAATCCATCCAGTCTCTGTTGGAGTTTGTTGCGTATAGAGCATTTCTAGTTGTCTTGGGGCACTCAGTAGCCATATGTCCCCTTTCATTATAGTTGTAACATGTCACCTTGGTCTTTTCAAACTTCCTTCCCTTGGTGTACTGACCATCACTCTTTCTGAACCTGCCTTTGCCATCACTAGAGAACGTTCTGTTGAAACCACCTTTTCTCTGTGGTTTTGCAAACCTCATCCTTCTGAAGCCTTTCACAAGCATTGCAGCCATTTCAACCACTTGAGGATCATCCATATCAATCTCAGAATCCTCGTTAGTATCTGTGTCAGGATCTGATACATCATCAGTATATGACTCTTCCACAATGTTCCTTCTTCTAGACCTCTCAATCATCTTTTCCTTGCCCTTGTGAGTCTCAGCATTAAGAGCTACAGTTTTCATCTTCTGACCCTTTTTATTTTTTCTTTGCTGGATCTCCAAGTCATGATTTTTCAATATCCCATACACTTCATCCAGATTTAGAGAATCAAGATCATATTGATTCCTGATTATTGAGACCTGAGTATCCCAATCTTCTGGAAGAGCTCTCAGAAACTTGGTGTTTAAGTCTTCTCTCTCATATTCTTTTCCAACCAATAATTACTTATTCAACAGTTTCAGAAATCTATCATATATATCAGTAATTGACTCATCAGTCTTGGCATCAAATTGCTCATATTATTGCACAAGAACAACTCTCCTGTTCTTCTTAATTGCCATTGTACCTTGGCACTGTGTCTCCAAGGCATCCCATATCTCCTTTGCAGTCTTGCAGGCAATCACTCCGTTTGACATCACATTGTCCAAACTGTTGTGCATAATATTCCTGACTTTAGCATCCTTAAGCATTGCAGCTTTTTCAGGATCTGACCACTTTGATCTTTCCTTTCTGACATAGTGTTCAGGAGCATCTGCAGTCATAGCCACAGTTTTTATAGGGTATGGAGGTCCTGTTTTGATGATATCAACATATGCATCATCAATGGCTTCAAGAAACATTAACATCTTTACTCTCCTGTAGAATAATCAGCATTCTTTAGGATGGGAATTTTTGTGCTTTCATACTTACTTCCAGACATCTGGACCTTTGCAAATTAATAGTTAATTTGACCGCTCTAATACAACTTGTTTCCCAGTAAAGTAATTGTTTAAGGGGGATTAGATATAAATACTAAACAAATCGATGTATTATGAAAGTAAAGTAAGAACAGATGAATAAAATAACAGTTTATATTGATCTTTAATAAACTGTTACAAAACTCTCTTAAGAACAATATTCTTAAGAGATTCTAGGTTATGCGAATACTCGAGTACAGCTTTCCATTGCGATAACCTATCATGTGTTTATATACTACACAGATACAATCAGTCCTCTATCAATTACAAGATATGTTACAATATAATTCTAACACTTTCCATACATATTTAAATCAATTATGATCATATAAATCAGCACCTTCTGATTTATCTCGCAGTCCTGACTTATCATCCAAGTCATTCTCAACGGATAACCAAATCAATGGATATATGATGTAGTTTCAACAGATAATTATTTGTATATATCAACGGATGACTAAAGATTGTCAACGGATGATAACGAAGCTTCCAGCGGATAATCATATCACGGCATTTGATCATATCCTGATTGTTAGACAGATCCTAATTCTCAACTTAGCCAACTCTCAACAAAATATGTAAGTAATAATCATCCATTACCTTCCTATCCTCACGAAGCATCCAAAAAATCTGCCTAAAAAGTCATCTGCTCCCACTAAAACAACGGAGTGCGCCCTAAGATCCATATAATTTAGGGCGCCCCTGATTTTCTGTCCTGGAGGGTGCGTCCTTTCTTTCTCAGAAAGGGGGAAGCCCTAATTTAACGTGATCTCCATAATTTTGCCCCAATTTTGTCCAATTGACCTGACTTTAACCTGAATATTGCTTTAACCTGAGTTTGATACTTGATAATTGAGAATGTTGTCTACACATATGTTTTCTATTTATGACAAGTCAATTAAATTAGGTACCGTACTATAGTTTGTAAAGTCGGCCTTAATCATCTTCTAAGATTAGGTGTAAATTATCGAAGGTGTTCTATTTGTAGAAATTGTAGTTAGGTTTACTACTCGTAATTTTTCGGCCATGTTTAGTGTTCTAGCTACTGTCTGTTGGTTTTTTTGATAATGTCTTCGGGTAGCTTATTTCTTACTATGATTTTTTCTTCCTTAATCATGTTTCATTTTTGATATTTACTTAAAGGGGTGTATTCATTCAAGATTTTAAAGGATTTTTTAGGATTTTTGAAATCAAGGGGTATTTAATTTGGATTTTAAAAAATCCTTTAAAATATGATGGTATTCAACCAGGATTGTTTAAAGTCTTTTAAAATCTGAGGGTATTCAATTTATATTTTAAAAAGTCCTTTGAAATTTGATGGTATTCAATTTGGATTTTAAAAAATCCATCAAAATCTGATAGTATTCAAAATTCCATGGAGTTTTTTTTATTTGATAATTTTATGGATTTTGATGGATTTGCTAGTACATTTTTTATCCTTTGAAATCTCTCTAAACTCCATGAGATTTTGATGGATTTGAGAAAAATTTAACTAAAATCATCATGACTCTACAACATTTTCCATCAACTCTCTTAAAATCCATGTCGAATTGAAATCAACAAAAATCTTTCAAAATCCATAGATAATTATCAATCCTTTAAAATCTAGATTGAATACACCCCCTTAAATTATGTTAGTTTATGATTTCAAATCATTTCCCTGATTAATTCCGGTAATTGTTCTAAAGTTGTATCAAGGGGTATAATCGAGGGGAGTCGAGTCGAACATTATCAGGTTCAACTCGAACTCGATTAAAATAGTTCCGGTTCGAACTCGAGCTCGAGCTCGACCGAACCTTTAATTTCAATTTAAAAACTCGGATCGTAAAAATTTCGGTAGGCTCGAGTTCTGCTCGAAAATTCGAATTAATTTCACTAAATATGAACAAAAACTCGAAATATGATCGGTTCAGCTCGAGTTCAATTCAGTAAAGAATATATATATATATATATAAAAATATTAAATATTTATATAAAATATATTAATAAATAAAAACATTAAAAATAAGAAAGGCTCGATAAAGCTAGCGGACCTTACGAGCCGAGTAATTTGAAGCTCGGGCTCAGCTCGGTTAAAAATTTAAAAAACTCGAGCTCGAGCTCATCTAGATTATTTTTGAGCCGAACTCGAATTTTTTATATTCTGAACTCGAGTATTTCATGAATAGTTTGACTCGTTTACGCCTTTATATATATCTATCTCAATTAAATATGATTAAGTTATGAGCTCAATTTAGGGTATCAATTTTCTGTCATTAACTATTTTTCTTGTGCTTCAATTATATTCTATGTTTTTTTTCTTTTTCCTAATTATGTATATTGTATGATTGTTGCTATTAGTTAATTATTTTATGAATTTAACTTAGTATAATTGATTTTCTGATCTTCACTTTTCAGCATGTTTGAGATGTTTTTAGTTACTACTTATCATTTTAATTTTAACGTGTACTTTGTAGATTTGAATATTGGAAAGTTTGATTATTTATTCAAACTTTATTTTAAAATATCATTATTTATTTATATAGAAAATAATGTATGTACCATTTTTTGTATCTTTTAGAGGTATTCATATACCATCCATGATTTATTATGTGCCTTTATAATAGATATTTGAGTACCATTTAAGATGACGGTTTTGTATATTTAGTAGTTAAATTTTAATAATTTGTGTAATCAATGGTCACAGTTACGTATTTTTAATAGTTAAATTTTAATAACTTGTCTAACCAGAATTTTACTTTAGTTATTTTTAATTTTATCTTAATATATAATTTATTTGAGAATTATCTTCCTCGTCTTTCTATTTGCATAAATATTACTCTAAATATGGTAGATATGATCATGAATAGTTTAAAAGTTTTCAAACAAGAAAATCTATCATAATCAAATAATATTTTAAATAAATATAAAATATATAAAAATATGTATTTAATAAAATCACTTTATACAAAAACCGAGACAAATATTTTACACTAATTTTTTTTGAAAAATATTAATTTTCACAGTTTATTAAATTTGAATACTAAATTAGAATACTGGTCCCAACTTGAGACAGAGATTCAAAAATTTTAATCAAAAAGTATCTACTGTAATTAAATATAACTTAAACCTTAAATATATAACATCATATACACATCATTTTAAAATAAAAAAGTCACACAAAACGATTACTAATGTATCAAATATAATTATCATAATCTTTAATCCCACCAAAAGTTCTAAACTATTAAGTGTCATACTTTTATGCAGGCAGAAAATTATATTTCCTTGAAAATCTTAAGTCCATTTCACGTTTAACATATTAACCTCTCTCTCTCTCTTATTTTACAGAATTTGTACCGGTTTATTTTTTTTCTAAAATAACCTTAATATTTAAGAATTTAAAATGTCTATTACGAGTAATGATCAAGATATACACTTAGTTATACACATGGTTGATACGTACACTTTTCTTCTTCAAAGGTTTTTATGTGTGCTTTGGGGGTTTAATTATGTGTAAGACTTTTTTGCATTTTGGTGACTTGTACTATAATTTTTTTGCACTTATGTTGCCTACTTTAAAAACTCTGCAACTGTGTGGTTGGAAATATCTTTTTAAACCATTTGCATGGCTCCGCGTACAGGGAAAATTGGTTAGTTCATATTTCAACGTCTCTATTGTAATATTCGGGATATATCGAGTAATTATTTTTGCTAATTAAAATAATTATTATGTATGTTCGGTATTTATTCTGTGAATTATTTGTTAAGTGTTAAATATGTTTGGATGTTTGAAAATAATATTAACTGAGTATTTTAATTTTTATATGTCCAAAATAAAATATAGATAATTGTCATATCTTCCTAATTATTTTTATGTTGATTTATGATTTTATAGGAAACATATGGATTTTATAAAATCTTTTTCCGAGTATTTAAAAACTATTTTATACAAACAGGAACCAACCGACGTCATCTGTTTTTATGTTTTTATAATCCGAAACTCTTCCGAGAACTCCTTCCTAACCTAATTGCAATATTCCGAGCATTTTCCATGTTTTGACTTTTTCGATCCGGCGTACGGTTTGTCCTGTGCGGGTCCCGGCGCAATATTTTCGATACATTATTTGTTTCGGTAAATCAATAAAACTCGTATTTTCGATAAACGAGATCTTTTTATTAAACTATCACAATTATCACCTCGAAATACGTGTAACCAGGCGCTGAGACCTAGACCGCAGTACAAATTGTATTGATTTGGATAATTATCCCGAAAATCGGTACCGTTTGGTTCAGTTTTTATAAATAAACGTACCATTTTGTGTCTGGAATGATCCAACAGGATACTAATTTTCCGTAATTATAAATAGCCTTTACCGTATTTTATTTTGTACCAGAAATCATTTGCAAACAGTATTTACAGAGTTTTTACAGAGAAAATACTATAATTATATTTTGTTCTTCGTAATCAAACACAAATTTGGAGGCGTTATCGATATCCGATTTTGGCATACATATACTCAAAACGAAGCTACTGAAATCTAGAATCCAATTCTTCCATCAATTTCAACCCAGAAACATCAGGTGATTTTCTATTAATTTTATTTATATTCGAATTTCTTGGTATTTAAATTATGAATTTTTGTTCGAAAGATTGTTTGTATGATTTGATGATTGTATGTTGTAGAGCTTGTTTTCCTGATCATTCTGGTATATTATACTCGTGATTTGGAGTTCAATAACATGTTTAATTTTGAGTTTGATTTTCGAATTTTAGAATTAGGGTTTATATTACTTTGAATGTTTTCAATTAGATTTGGGGGTTTCTTATTTCGGGATTGTTAGATGTTCTAGAGGGGTGGGTTGTGTTCCTTATGCAATTTGCAATTGATCCATATAAATTTTGTGAATTGACGAGACCTGTAGAGCAGTGAGTTGTAATTTGAAGTTTTTGCCGGATTTTTATTCGAGCTCGCCGGAGTTCTATTGAGTTTCACCGGAAAACATTGTCCAGGGGTTATAAACCCGAACTGAACCTATTTCTGAATTGCTGTTGTGTTAAGGAATTGATTGGAGTAGAGACATGAATCAAACGATTCCGTATTTGTCTGAATTAGCCTCGCCGGATTCTTTGCCGGCCGTCGAGTTCTTCAAAACCCAGGTGACCCGTTCGGGTCGATTTTGACCCAAATTTCTGAACCGGTTTGACCCGGTTTCAATCCATTCTTATCCTAAAAATCTTCTAAAATTCTGTTCTTGCATTTTAACCCCTGAAGTTTCCAGAACTTTACAAATTCTGGATTTCTGCTTTGAATTCTTTCAAATTTCGGATTTTTTTTTATAAATTTTTAAAAATTGTTTTTCATTTCCAAAAATTCCGAAAATGATTATTTTAATTCCAAAAATTATTATTTTAATTCCAAAAATTATTTTTAATTCAAAAATAAATCTGAATTAATTAGTTAATTAAATTCAGTTAATATTTAATTGATTAATTGGTCAATTAATTCAAAAATTAATTGATTAATTGATTTAATTATTTATTTAATTAGATTTAATTATTTAAAAATGATTTAAAAATTCCGAAAAATAGTTTCGAGCTTTAAAATATTATTTTAAATTGTTTTCAAGGCTCGATAATTATTATAAAATTGTTTTGAAGCCAGATTTGGCCAACTGAACCCTGTTTATTACTCTGAAATTGATCCAACGACCCGTTTTAATTTCGAAAAATGTTTTAAAAAATCATTTTAAATACCCGAAAGCCTGTTTATGACCCGAGACTTCTTTATAAATGATATATCATTGATTGTTTGATGTGTTATGTGCTATATGTGACTTGTTGGTTAACTGTCGTTCTATAAGTTCGGTGTTTACTTGTTTATGATTATGTTTATTGCTTACATTGTTTATTTTATTATTATGTTAGAATTGGATTGTTTTATAAAATTGTGGACCAGATTCGTGGTCAGACCATATAAATGGTCAAGTTAGGCCAATGTGTGCCTTGGATCCAGTAGTTAGAGCAGTGATGTGTGCTTTGCTCAGGGTTAGTGCGTGACTGATCAGCAGCCTAACCTTGGTTTTTAAAATGAAAATATAATATCCAATTATAAATCATAATTCATTGTTCACTTGATATCATAACCTCTTCACTTGATGATTATTATTCTCAGTTTTGTCATTGTGACTTGGTGAGCTAGTTAGCTCATTTGTGCGATATTTTTATGTTCTTTTCCAATTAAGAAGGAACCAGTTGGTAGCAAGGATCCCCAGTCCAGCGCGAGAGCTAGGGGTTTAGGTTGATCGAGTTAAGCTAGTAGGCATCTTTTGAGATAATTTAAGTTTGTAAAAGTTTATAATAATGTTTAATACTCAGTTTTGAGTTTGAATAGTTGGGATTTGGACGTTTATAATATAAAGTGTGTGTGTGGCTTGTGTGCATACTTTAACCTGTTGCGGTCCGTGGTAATTGGTAAGTAGGGTCACTGCATATTATTATTATCTTTATTATTGTTATAAGCAGGTTATAAATAAGGTGTGTGCGTGTGGACCCTAAACTTCTGACCCGGGTTTGGAGGGCGCCACAGGTTTGATATCAGAGCTACAGGTTATAAGTCACTGACACAAGCCTAGGTTGACGGGAATGGGTAGAGGGTTCGGATTAGAAGAAAGGAATAGAAAAATAGAACGTCGAGAGGTTGAGTGCTACGGTATAATAGGTATTAGTATGATTCGCGTCATGGTTCGAGATTCTTATATTGCGATATGATTTCAGATAGCAACGATGGCCGACTCTTTCATCCTCGTATCAGCTGATCACTTAGAGCCCTCAGTTGGAGTATCATCTTCAGATCCACATCCTGTTGTTCCACCAGTGTTGGCTATTTTACCTCCACCTGTGTTGCAGCCCGTACCACCGCAGGCTATTCCACCCCCAGGCATGAGGCCACCTATCAGAGGACCCCCACCAGCTGATTCATATTCCACTGGGCATTCAGTTGCGAGTGCCCCATTCCAGTCTACATTGTATCCAGTTCCTTATTACCGGTATGAGGCTCTTTTGTTGGAGTGTGATTCCTTATTGGCCCAGATCCGAGAGCTACAGCATATCATTAGGACTACAGATGTTGATCGTGGTGCGAGGGAGCTTCGAGAGGAGATCCATGTGACACGCAGGATTCTTGAGGCTAGGCTACATGGAGCTACACTACCTGGCCGAGGCCCTGATGCACTTATGGGATGGGCTACTGAAGTGATGGAGGACTTTGAGAGGCTGGGAGGACCAGAGTTTCCTTGGAGTTGAGCCAGAGATCCAGAGATGGAGATGCTAATCAGTGTTGTTATGGTTGTGTAGTATGTACAGTAGTGTGTAGTATGTATCAGTAGACTTTTGGGTTGTATTTATAGACTAGATCTGCTGACTAGTGAGTAGGTTGTTGTACCCTTTTGCTTTTACTTTCGAAGTGTCTTTATGCTTGTACTACCTAAAACTTTTGATCTATATATATTAGTACCTTTTTCCTTTCCAGCATTGTCATTTACTTTACTGCACCTGTTTTACTTTACCTTATTTATTACACCAGTTATACCCCTGTGATACCATGTACCCTATTCCCAAAACTGTTTATATTCTGTAAAGAAGCATGCAATTTACTTAGTTCAACTATTACAACTGTTTTCAAAAAGAGATATTTCTGTTTTCCAAAACTTTTCTTTTATGTAAAGGATTTGATTTAAAAGCTAAATAAGTTGTTTGATTCTTTACAGAAAATGCCTCCCAGAAGAAATACCCGCACCAACACCCAAAATAAAGAAACCAACAACAACAACAATAATAACCAAGATGATACAAACCAGAATGTGAACCCAGTACCCATAGACCCAGCAATAGCCCAGATTTTCCAAATCTTGGCCCAGCAAACAGTTCACCTGGCACAATAATAACAAAGACAGACCAATCCTCAGGTAACTTTCAAAACTTTTCAGGCGGTAAACCCACCAGAATTTAATGGTTTTTTAGAAGCGATTGAAGCAAATGTTTGGTTAAAGGAAATAGAGAAGTCATTTGCCTTAGTAAAGGTGAAGGAGGATCAGAAGGTTGAGTTTGCGAGTTATTACTTGAAGAATGAGGCCACCTATTGGTGGGAGTCTGTGAAGACATTGGAAGGAATAGATGTTATTACTTGGGAGAGGTTCAAGGAATTTTTTTTAGAAAAATATTTTCCCCAGTTTGTTCAGGATCAGATGGAGCTGAAGTTTTTAGAATTAAAGCAAGGAAATATGTCGGTGGCAGATTATGAGAGTAAGTTTGAAGAGTTGTCAAGGTATGTGCCGTCATATGTGGATACTGACAGGAAGAAGGCTAAGAGAGTCCAGCAAGGTCTGAAGTCATGGATCAGAGGGAAGGTAGCCATTTTTGAATTGGATACCTATGCAGGAGTTGTACAGAAGGCCATGATTGCAGAGACAGAGAGCGAGATGTCACAGAAGGAAAAAGAAAGTAAGAAGAGAAAGTCTGAAGGGAATGAAGGTCAGTCACAACCAGGGAAGTTTCCAAATTTTAAGAAGGGCAAGTTTCAGCCAGGAAGAAATTTTAACTTCAGAAGGCAAAATGCAGGCGACGGAGGCCACGGTAACCGTCCAGTTAATGTGAATCAGCCGAATCAGTTTAGATTAACTTTTCCAGATTGCCAGGTATGTGGGAAGAAACATGGAGGAGTTTGTAATAAGTTGAATGTGATTTGTAATAAGTTCGTATTATTCTGAGAATTTTAAAATTATTTTCGAAATTTTTGGGATTGATTTTACCCACGCGTTGTTTCGTTTATTCGATAAAGGCGGGTATAAATTATGTTTCAGAAATTATTTTATAATTTTGAAACAAAATTGTTTTAATAACTTTGAATTATTTGTGATATTTTAAAATTAAATTGGTAATTTTACGGGTTATTTTATATGTGCAGTTGTTCGTTAAAAATGCAGAACGCGGAACAAATCAGGCCGACAACAGAAAGATAGTACACGTGTCTGATTGTTAGGAGTAAATTGATACGTGTTACTTTGTTATTGCTCTTAATTATTCTATTCATTTAACTACTCCCTCCCTTGTATCAATCTTTGGCAATCTCATCTCCTCTCATTTTCGTTTCTTTTCGATTGCTCCCTTCGATTTCCTTTCTCCTTCGGCTTTGATAAGTTTTGGTGCCGCTTGTTTTTCCCCTCTGTTGTCGGCCGCCGCCGGCCTCTTTTTCGGCTGGGTGGCCTGGGCGATGTTGTGTCTGTGCATGGTGTGTGTGCGTCTGCGTGTATGTAACTGTGTGTGTGCGTGAGTAATATGTGTGTGTGTGTAGTGCTCGAGTGTATGTATGGTGGGAGTTTTGCCTGAGTTTTAGGTCAGTGGTGGCCGTTTCTGTTTTCTCCCTATTTCCGATTGCGCGCGTGACGCGTACTGTTGCCCTTACTCTAACTTGATTATTTCTGCTGTGATTATTTTTACTAATTAATTCGGTATGAATTGTTGATTAGTTCATGAAATATTTGTTTTGTGCGAAAAATTATTATTGAATAATCGATGAAACCGGTCTGGACACTTGAATTATTCGGGCACCGACCGATTTCGCCGCCGTCAGCAATGAACATTGGTGAGCTGACGGTGGACTATGATGACATGATTTTGAGTCCTAAAATATAATAAAATATAATAAAATAAAATAAATAATATTTAGTGTATAAAATTGGTTTCTCGAAATAAACAATATATTTTGTTACATCGAAGTTGGATTGGCGGATGGGATTGTAAGTCGTAATTGTTGGATTGTGTGATTGATGGTTTGGTTGTGATTTGACGTCGAGTTGTTCGACGGGTAGGCTGATAAACAGAGGAGGTGCTGCCGAATTTTTGGAAACTAAATTCAGAAATTTGGGACATACCCTGTAATTATCGGAACGTCGAGCGAGTATAAATAAGTATATACTCATGCTTTAAGCGGAGTCTGGTTGTATGTAGTGATAAATTGTTTTATTAAAACCAATAACCCTATTTTCGTACAAGGACAAGTACGCGTATTTTCTGAAAATGAACACCGAACCGATTTTCGAGATTGTGAACCCTAATTGTGGCGCGTGCTATTATAATCTATATAGTTACGAGTCGGGTTTGAACATCATTGGGTAGAATTGGTGTCGAGGATATGTCAAGCCTACCTAGACGTCTAACATAGGGTATCTCGGCTCTGTAGGTTCTAATCGAAGGACTCAAGAGTTATTATGGAACTAAATTGACCTAGTGATCAGTCGACAAGCGCAGCGAGATTCCTAAGCGAAGGACCTGAGCGTTGATGTCGGATCCAGGATAATTAAATAGTAAAGCGATAAAGCCTGAGCGTCCGAGTCGGCTCATAATCAATTAGTATCGGTTGTAAAGCTCTGCAAGGCAAGTACCCCTGACCATTCTTTTATGGTTCAGTGTATATGAATAGCTAAATGTTTTATTCTCGTAATGGAACAGAAACGTTTTAAGTTACGTATCCCCTGTAGTTATAAAATCATTGTTTTCGAATTGTTTTGGGGAAAAGTAACTTCGAAAGGTACCTGTCTCAAATGAAATGATTTGCGAAACGGATTTTAAATGTGTGCTGGCTAAATAAATGATTTTGAAAATAAGATAGGTACAAGTGTTTTGAAAACTGGATAAAAAGGTCAGATATGGGATACATTGGGGCCAGAGTAGGCCTATTGAGGTGGCATAAGAGGATAATTCGGTTGCGCGCATTATAAAACCGATTAGTCCAGCAGGTCAGAGACCTAGCTAGTCTTTGAGTTCCGGAATAGGTAAATGGGATGGCAGTTAGAGCCGTCTGGTGTTGATAGCCTGATCATCTGTCTTCACATATCCGCTACGTATCTGATTTGGTTTTGTGTGATTCCCGTAAGGGCATGAGCAGTTAATATAGCGGATTTGGAAATGAAAATTGCATGCTAGAATTATTCTTTGGTATTTATACACAGCACACTACTGATGTTATTGTTTTACAGAGCATGCTAGTATTGATATCCAGTTTATACTTATTTTACATGTTTCTGTCAAGATATGAATTCTGTTCCTATAACTGCTTTAATTTAAACTGTTTTGCTTGTTATTCATATAACGGTACTGCTGAGCAAGCAATTGCTCACCTTTGCAGAATGTTTTATATATATATTACAGATGCCTAGGAGATTCTTCGGTGGTAGTCGGGCAGAGTTCCAGTTCCTTTCATGTCGGACTCCTCTGAGATGGTTGTGCTAGACCAAGGGTGGTCTGTTGAGTTGTGTTAAGTTAGCTGCGTCAAGATGATTATTGGAAGTTTGAGTTGTGTTAGTTGAGTAACCTGAGTCATACTTAAACCTGAAAAAAGGTCTTGGAAGAGGGGTCGTAGTTATGTTTTGGATTGATTTATAATTGTTATTATTGTTGTTGATGACGTCAACTCCTGACCCCAGGGTTGAGGCTGTCACAAGTGCCGAAATCAGCCAGCAAGAGAGCCAGCAAACAAGGATCAGCCTATCCGGAATCCAGCAGTGAAGGTTCCAGCCATTGGATTTACGTGCTTTAAATGTGGGAAGCCAGGATATAGCCAAGGATTGCAAGACACCAGCCCCAGTTAGTAATGCATTGAGAATTATGGGATCTACCCCAGCAGTGAATGAGACTCCAAGGGCTAGAGTTTTTGATATGTTTGTGAAGGACGCTATCCAGGATATTGATGTCGTGGTAGGTACGCTTAATGTGAATTCTTTATGTGCCAAAGTGTTAATAGATTCGGGAGCAACTCGATCGTTTATTTCTCAAGATTTTGTTAGTAAGTTAAATTATTCAGTTGAGTATTTAAATGAAATAATGACTGTGGAATTAGCAAATCAAGAACGTGTATCTGTAAATCAAGTTTGTGAGAATTGTGAGATTGAGATTTCTGGTAGTAAGTTTTGTGTAGATTTGATACCATTCAAGTTAGGAGAATTTGACGTTATCTCAGGAATGGATTGGTTATCTAAGCACAATGCCTAGATAGATTGTAGAAATAAGAAAGTAATGGTGAAGACGCCAGACGAAAAGATAGTAACGTTCAAGGGCCCTGTTAGGTCACACACACACTGTAGAGGGGGGTGAATACAGTGTATAGCACAATCAAATCGAACTCTAATAACTCAAGTAACAGAAAACAAACTTTATTCAAAATAATAAACTCTGTTACAGTATGGAACTGTCCTCTCTCAGTGATGAACAAATATCACGAGAGCTGCTAGGGTTACAATGAATAATCTTCTCGATAATGATAACACTTATAGTGTAAACCCTATGTCTGTGTTTATATACTACACAGTTACAAGATAATCGCTAATTGATATGGAATATAATTCTGCTTCCTAAAATATATCAATCAGATATCTTTTCTTCCAAGTATTCCATTCTTCACGGAATTCCTTCTTCATGCATATCTCTTCTTACATTTGTCTAGATCTTCTCTTCCTGTAAATCAGCTGCCTTCCTTATCTGAATATTTCCTTTAAGTCCTGATATTGTCTTCTGATAAATATCTCCTAAACCTTAAGTACTGATGACTTAAGTTCTGACTTCAGTATAAGTGATGATTTCAGTTGAGTACTGATTTGTCCTGTTTAAGTAAGATCTGAAAAACTAAACATAAATCATATTAGACATGACATTATCAAATATATCTAAAAATCTCCCCAACTTGTAAATTAGCATAATATAAAAGTTTAACAGATATTTGATGATGTCAGAAACATTAAGTACAAATGCATGAGAATTTGAGTAGATAACTACAACTTACAGTCCTTAAAGCTTTACCTACTTTAACTTCTGATAACAACTTCAGTCTGTATACATATCAGAATTTGAGCAGTTATAGATCTTGACTTGGCTTCACTTTCTGATCTCTCTGATGTCAAGAGTTGTTCTGAGATAGTTCTTTAACAAATATTTCTCAGCATATCTGAGTTCATCAATCATCCTCCTTTTAGCATCTTTAAGTTCTGCAGAATCTTCACCAGTTTGAAAGATTGCAACCCTGAGATCATTAATTTTAGCTTTTCTTATGTCCTGATCCAGTCTGATCAAATATGCCTTGTCAGACTCAAGATTGAATTCCACAGCCTTATAACCCAGAAAGGTAGTTATAATCTTAGCAGAGTTAGGCTTCATCTCAACAATATCACCCTTGTGATCTCTGTACTTTGGAAGATATATGCTGTCAGACTTAATAGAATAAAGCCTTTTCTGTTTCTGAATTTGACTCTTCAAATAGTTTGCAGCACTTTCTGTTATTTTGTCATTCACTTGAAGTAAGAATAATATATGTTCCAATTCTTCAAAATACTTCAATGAAATGGCATTTTCCCTTATATGATAAACCCTACCATCTGTCATAAAGTACAACAAGATGTGTTCTCTCAAGTAGGTATGGTAAACCATCTGTACAGATTCTAGTTGATTCAGTCTTTCAGGAGTTGCTCCAATACCTGGTTCACTTAAGGAAGTTGAATCATTGGTTGTGTTCTGTATTCTTCTTTCATCAGCACTTCTCAATCCAGATTTATCTCTTGCTTCCTTTCCAGTAACCACTCTTGCTTCAAAACCACTTGCAGCAGTCTTCAAAGGTTGAGTCTGTTTGGCTTTGGTGAATCCTGGTAGGAGTATCTTTGAAGGTTTAACATGAGCAATGTCAGAGGTTTCCTTTGATTTATCTTCCGATATCAAGTTAACTTGAGCTATGTCAGATGTTACTTGCTTCTTTGAAATATCAGAACTAACTATATCTTTACTCTGAACAACTTGAGCCATGTCAGAGGTTGTCTTAGAAATTTTTCTTGAAGTCAGAGCAAGATCAGCATCTTCAACAGTAATTTCTTCATCCACAGGAGGCACATAAACCTTGATAGGTTCACCAACTTTCTCTTTGCCCTTGGACCTTGGATCTATCTGCAATTGTGATTTAGCCTTGGTTGCTTCAGGATTTGTTCTTTCTTTTATCACAATGGCTTTGGCCTTTGGAAGTTTCTTTTTACCAACAGAAGCTTCAGATTTAGAATTGACTTTTTTTGACTTAAGTCTAGCTTCTTCTTCCATCAGACTTTCCAAGTCCATTCCTGGATTTTCTTTCAGAAATAACTGTCTTGATATTTCTTCATCAAGATCCAAAAGTTCATCAGAACTTATCCTTTTACCGGTAGCAGAAGTAATTCTTTTTCCAGCATCATAACTTGTCATGTGACTTGTAATTTCAGCTCTTCTTGATGAGAAACTTCTACCTTGACCATGACCTCCACCCATTCCAGACTTTCCCTGGTCATCTTTTTCATCATCCTTCCCCTTCAGTGTCTTAACAGTTTTACATTTGGACTTAATTACTTTCTGATAAGTGGCATTTTATACCACTTAGAGCGTCTTAAAATGGCTTAAATTGGTGTCTTGAAATCAAGTATTTTGTATATTTGATGCGTTTTTCTAGTGTTTATGCATTTCAGGGTATTAGTTGCATTTCGGGGGATGAATCATCAAGAATAAGCCTTGGCATGTGTTCACCATTGCGAGAGGAAAGAAATGGACAGATTACGGCGAAGAAATGGAGAAACTCAGGATTTTTTCCAGTAGAGGTCTGAGCGCCCGCTCAGCAATGCTGGGCGGCCGCGCAGTAAGCTGAGCGCCCGCTCAGCAATGCTGAGCGGCCGCGCAGGGTCGGGAAAAGAGGCAGTTTATTTTAGGACTTCTAATTCTGTTTGGCTTCCACTTCTATGTAATCTGAGTTTTATGGGACTATTATATAAGTAGATTTGAGACGTTTTTAAGAGAGAAGATAGTAGTATTATGCAAGGAGCGAAGGAGATAAAGAAGAAGACCGATTTAGCACACCGCAACGAAGAGGAAGCATATTTTCTTGTGATTCTTGTTTCGTTGTAACGTTGGATGCTAGTTTTCTTACTTTGAACTTATTTACTCTTGTGATGTACTCGGATTTAATATAATTAGTTTAGTTATTATTTTCTTGTGTTTGTTTATCATGATTTCATATGAACCCATGATGACGATAAGTGCTATTATGGGCTAATCGTGATCATGGGGTTGTAACGGATTTATTATGGAATTCTTTAGTAATTGTTTAATACTTTAGTGTGTGATGATTGTATGATATCTAGTATTGGTTGTGCGTATTCGTCTTATGTGCGTCGCGAACATATAAGATAGGGTGTTAATCTCTTGTGAAGCGATGGTGGATCTTGAGATTTAGAACTTGCCATGCTAGCATAGGTTCATGTACGTTGTGCATGAATAGTGGGTAACTCTAACAGTTTTATTTGCCCTATGTAATCAAAAGGAATAACTTGTGCTTAAATCGTTGTGTTGTCAATTTCTGTAGACATATAGGAACTCAACATAATTGATGACTATTCAACTTCTATCTTGATTGTGGATGTTTTGTAGAATGGTATTAGTACAATGAAAGTTGGCTTTTATCAGTTTTGTGTTATTCGATTAATATCATCACTGTCACATACTAAAGGTAATAACAATGACTATTGAAGGAAGTAGTAATGAAGTTGTGATCTCATGAGTGTTTTATTATTGATAATTTGAAGTGTTAGTTAAGTGATTAATTAAGTAGTTAATTGTAGTTAATATTTAGTTAACAATTTTAAGTGTTAGTGTCTTAACATTGAGAAGTAATCATACATTGGTGAGTGAGTTTAATTAGACAATAATTTAGTCTGAGTCTCTGTGGGAATGAACTAGAAAGTATTCTATATTACTTGTGAATGCGTATACTTGCGTGAATATTAGCGCGTGTTTTCGCCCTAACAAGTTTTTGGCGCCGCTGCCGGGGACTCGGCGTATTTGTTTAGTTTATGTACTTACCATCATTGGTCATTAGGACTCAGTGATTAGGACGTAGTAGTTACTTATTGTTTCCGGTTGTGTTTCAGGTACTTTAGCAAGCGTTTATGCAAACTCGTTCTCGTACTCGCAAGAGGACTTTAGATACAGCTGAGGAGACGGACGAAGTTCTTGATATTCCGGAGAAGTTAGATTTTGAAGATTCGGATTCAGGAACTGAGCGGAAAGAACCAGTAAACATGGGTGATCGTATTGTTCAAGCTGATCCAGCTCTTATGGATTTTTCTCGGCCAAAAATTGATGACATCCAGTCAAGCATTCTTCATCCGGCTATTCAAGCTAACACCTTTGAAATCAAGCCGGGCACTATTCAGATGGTGCAGAATTCTGTTTCTTTTGGAGGAGCGGCAACTGAAGACCCCAACATGCACATAAGGAATTTTGTCGAGATCTGCAGCACTTTTAAATATAATGGTGTGACTGATGAGGCTATCAAGTTGAGGCTTTTTCCATTCTCACTGAGGGACAAGGCCAAAGACTGGTTACATTCTGAACCAGCTGGATCCATCACTACATGGCAAGATCTTGCACAAAAGTTTCTGGTAAAGTTTTATCCGATGGCAAAGACTGCTGCTATGAGGAGTGCTCTTACTCAGTTTGCGCAGCAACCTACTGAATCTATGTGCGAGGCTTGGGAACGCTACAAGGAAATGTTGAGAAAATGTCCACATCATGGAATGCCTGATTGGATGGTGATCACTGGTTTTTATAATGGTTTGGGGGCCCAATCTCGGCCCATGCTCGATGCAGCAGCTAGAGGCGCCTTATGGGCTAAAAGTTATACTGAGGCGTATAATCTTATAGAGACTATGGTTGTAAATGAGCATCAAAACCCAACTCAGAGGATGACATCAGGTAAGGTAGCAGGTATTCTGGAAGTTGATGCAGCCACCGCTATTGCAGCCCAGCTTCAAGCGCTATCAATGAAGGTTGATTCTTTGGCTACATATGGAGTTAATCAAATAGCTATGGTTTGTGAGCTTTGTGCAGGTTCTTATGCTACGGATCAGTGTTCTCTTATCAACGAATCTGTTCAGTATGTGAATAATTATCAGCGACAACAGCAGCCTGTGCCAGCGACCTATCATCCTAATAACAGAAATCATCCAAATTTTAGCTGGGGGAATAATCAGAATGCTATTCAGCCACCATATCAGCAAGGAGTGAGTAAACAGTTTAACTCACCTGGATTCCAACAACCACAGCAGTATGCTACCAGGAAATCATATCCTCAACAGAGAAGTACAGCTGCACCTACTAGTGCTGATTTTGAGGAACTTAAGCTGTTATGCAAGAGTCAGGCGGTTTATATCAAGACCTTGGAAAATCAAATCGGTCAATTAGCCAATGCAGTGCTCAATCGTCAACCTGGCACTCTTCCCAGTGACACGGAAGTACCAGGCAGGAAGGAAGCTAAAGAGCAAGTCAAGGCTATTACCTTAAGGTCTGGAAAAGTTGCTAATGCTGAAAAGGCAATAGAAGGAGAAGCTGAAATTAGAGATGAAGAATCTAAGCAAAAGGAGAAAGCGGCGGAACCAAGGAAGACTACTGTTGAACACACTCTGCCTGAGGCTAATACAGGGGAGAAACAGCTCTATCCTCCACCACCTTTTCCTAAGAGATTGCAGCAACAAAAGCTGGTAGACAGTTCGGGAAGTTTCTGGAGGTGTTCAAGAAACTTCACATCAATATACCTTTCGCTGAGGCTCTAGAGCAAATGCCTAGTTATGCGAAGTTTATGAAGAGTATTCTTTCAAGGAAGGTGAAACTGGATGACCTTGAGACCGTTGCTCTCACGGAAGAATGCAGCGCTGTTCTGCAGCAAAAGTTACCACCAAAACTGAAAGATCCAGGTAGTTTCACCATTCCTTGCACCATTGGCAATTTGACTTTTGACAAGTGCCTTTGTGATTTGGGAGCAAGCATTAATCTGATGCCATTGTCGATCTTTAAAAAGTTGGATCTTCCTGATCCAAAACCCACATACATGTCGCTACAATTGGCTGATCGTTCCATTACTTACCCAAGGGGCATAGTGGAGGATGTGCTCGTCAAGGTGGATAAGCTCTTCTTTCCTGCAGATTTTGTTATTCTGGATTTTGAGGAAGATAAGAAGATTCCCATAATCTTGGGAAGACCTTTCTTGGCTACTGGCCGTACCTTGATAGATGTGCAAAAAGGTGAACTTACTATGTGGGTACAAGATCAGGATGTGACCTTCAACGTATTCAAGACAATGAAATTCCCTACAGATGATGAGGAGTGCTTTAAAGTGGATGTAATTGATTCTGCGGTCACTTCGGAACTCGATCGCATGCTAATGTCTGATGCATTGGAAAAGGCCTTAGTGGGGGATTTTGACAGTGATGATGAAGATGGCAACGAGCAATTACAATATCTGAACGCTTCTCCCTGGAAGCGAAAGCTGGACATGCCGTTTGAATCTCTTGGTTCTGCTGACCTCAAGAATGCTGAAGGAAAGCTCAAACCATCAATAGAGGAAGCACCTACCTTGGAGCTCAAGCCATTACCTGAACACTTGAGGTATGCTTTTTTAGGTGATGCATCTACGTTACCTGTTATTATTTCATCTGACCTTTCAGGTAGTGAGGAAGACAAGCTCTTAAGGATTTTGAGAGAATTCAAATCGGCTATTGGATGGACCATAGCAAACATCAAGGGGATAAGTCCTTCATATTGTATGCATAAAATTCTGCTAGAGGAAGGTAGTAAGCCGACTGTGGAACAGCAGCGTAGACTGAATCCTATCATGAAGGAAGTGGTGAAGAAAGAAATTCTGAAATGGCTGGATGCAGGCATCATTTATCCTATTTCTGACAGCTCGTGGGTAAGCCCCGTACAGTGTGTACCTAAGAAAGGAGGTATCACTGTGGTAGCAAATGAAAAGAATGAGCTCATCCCCACTCGAATAGTTACAGGATGGAGAGTATGCATGGATTATAGAAAATTGAACAAAGCCACAAGGAAGGATCACTTCCCTCTTCCGTTTATTGATCAGATGCTTGACAGGTTGGCGGGTCATGAGTATTTTTGTCTTCTGGATGGTTATTCAGGGTATAATCAGATTTGTATTGCACCAGAGGATCAGGAAAAGACTACCTTCACTTGTCCATTTGGCACATTTGCTTTTCGCAGAGTTTCATTTGGGTTATGTGGCGCCCCGGCCACTTTTCAGAGATGTATGATGGCTATATTCTCTGACATGATTGGCTACCTTCACTTGTCCATTTGGAAGTGTTCATGGACGACTTCTCCGTCTTTGGACATTCATATGATGAATGTTTGAATAATCTGCGCGCCATACTCAAAAGATGCGTGGAAACTAATTTGGTGCTCAATTGGGAGAAATGTCATTTTATGGTGCGTGAAGGCATTATTCTTGGGCATAAGGTCTCTAACAAGGGTCTGGAGGTGGACAAGGCCAAGGTGGGAGTCATTGAAAATCTTCTCCCACCTAATTCTGTGAAAGGAATCCGTAGTTTTCTTGGTCATGCGGGTTTTTATCGGCGATTCATCAAGGACTTTTCAGAGATATCTAAGCCGTTGTGCAATTTGCTTGAGAAAGATGTGCCTTTCAAATTTGATGATGAATGTTTGGCGGCATTCGAGACTCTCAAGAAGAGTTTGATCACTGCACCAGTAATTACAGCACCAGATTGGAAAGAACCATTTGAGATGATGTGTGATGCGAGTGATTATACGGTAGGTGCAGTTCTGGGACAGTGCAAGAAAAATCTCTTCCATGTGGTCTACTATGCGAGTAAGACTTTAAATGGAGCCCAATTGAACTACACCAATACTGAGAAGAAGCTATTGGCTATAGTCTTTGGTTTCAAAAAATTTCGATCTTATCTACTTGGTACAAAAGTAACAGTATTCACTGATCATGCGGCTATTCGCTATCTGGTTTCCAAGAAGGAATCGAAGCCGAGACTCATTCGTTGGGTGCTTTTACTTCAGGAATTTGAATTAGAGATCAAGGATAGAAAAGGTACTAAGAATCAAGTAGCTGACCATCTCTCTAGGTTGGAGAATCCCGATTCTACTTCACAAGATAGGACATTAATCAATGAATCTTTTCCGGATGAGCTGTTGTTCGCAGTTCAGGAGGAAGAACCATGGTTTGCAGATATTGTAAACTATCTCGTCAGCAATGTAACGCCTCCTAATTTGACTTTCGCTCAAAAGAAGAAGTTTCTGCATGAGGTGAAGTGGTATATATGGGATGAACCATATTTGTTTAGACAGGGAGCTGACCAGATCATCAGGAGATGTATCCCGTTCTGTGAGACGGAGGGGATATTACGAGACTGCCACTCCACGGTTTATGGTGGACACTATGGTGGTGAGAAGACAGCAGCTCGTATTCTGCAAGCAGTTTTTTTTTGGCCTACTTTGTTCAAGGATGCTCATCAGTTTGTTTTAAGGTGTGATCGTTTCCAAAGAGTGGGAAATTTGACAAGAAAGGATGAGATGCCATTAAATGTGATGCTTGAAGTTGAGGTCTTTGATGTTTGGGGAATCGATTTCATGGGGCCTTTTATCTCGTCTTGCAATAATCAGTACATCTTGCTGGCAGTCGACTATGTCTCAAAATGGGTAGAAGTTAAAGCTTTACCGACAAATGATGCAAAGGCAGTGCTAAATTTTCTTCATAAGCAAATTTTCACAAGGTTTGGAACACCTCGGGTAATCATAAGTGATGAAGGGTCGCATTTCTGCAACCGTAAGTTCACTTCTATGATGCAGCATTATAATGTGAATCATCGAGTGGCTACTGCCTATCATCCGCAAACAAATGGTCAAGCGGAAGTGTCTAACAGAGAGATAAAGCGCATTCTAGAGAAGGTTGTTTGTCCGTCAAGGAAGGATTGGTCTTTAAAGCTCGATGAAGCTGTTTGGGCTTACAGAACAGCATACAAAACTCCACTTGGTATGTCCCCGTTTCAGTTGGTGTACGGTAAGGGATGTCATCTACCTGCGGAGCTTGAGCATAAGGCCTACTGGGCATTGAAAAAGTTGAACCCTGGATTTAGATGCAGCTGGTAAGAAAAGAATGCTTCAGCTTAATGAACTTGATGAATTTCGACTTCAAGCGTATGAGAATAACAAAATGTATAAGGAAAAGGTGAAGAGGTGGCACGATAGGAAGCTACATCCTAAGTTATTTGTGCCGGGGAAACAAGTTCTCTTATTCAACTCTCGGCTCCGACTTTTTCCTGGGAAGTTGAAATCAAGGTGGTCTGGACCTTTTATTGTCAAAACTGTGTTTCCACATGGAGCGGTGGAAATTTTTGAGAATGATTCGGACCAAGCATTCAAGGTTAACGGTCAGCGGTTGAAGCACTACTCACTACAAGAAAAAAGTCCATAAACATCGCTTTTTGACCGATGTCTATGTTGTTTCACAACCGATGTTGATGTTGGTGATGTCTATTCTAGACATCGGTGGATACCCGATGTCTATACTCGATTAGACATCGATTTTAGTTAAAAAACAGATGTCTATGTGTTGATTATTTACATAAAATGCTATAAATAAATTATTTAATAACTAAATTACACCTAATTAAACATGTTAAACACATCATGAGCTATGTTTTTTGTCACAAAAACATCGATTTTAGTGAAAAATACTGATGTCTATGTGATGATTTTTTCAAAAAATGCTATAACAAAATTATTTAATAACTAAATTACACCTATTAAAACATATTAAACATATATTGAGCTCTGTTTTTTATCACAAAAACATCGATAATTTTGACAGAGGTGATGTAAAATGGCATATTAAACATCTGTTTCTTTAGTGAAAGGTGATGTCTAATTTAGCGTATAGACATCAGTTATTTCTAGAATGAAGTGATGTCTATGTATCATTTAGACTTGAACATGTTAGTCTTTCACATCAGTTATTTTTCTGAAACTGATGTATATTGCGTTTTTTGACATCAATTTTGTTAGGTTAAAAGTGATGTTTATAATGTCACTTGACATCAGTTTTATCTTAAACAAAGTGATTTCTATGTTTCATTTAGACTTGAACCTGGATTTCTTTGACATCAGTTTTTTACCTTAAAGTGATGTACATTATCTTTTTTGACATCAACTTTTCTTAATTGAAAGTGATGTGTAAGAAATTTATAGACCAAATTGTGTAAAGTTTTACATCACTAATTTTCTAAAAAAGCAATGTACTCGTTACTAATAGACATTTGTTATAAATAAACTGCAGGGCCTCAATGCGAACTTCATCTAGCTGTTCAATGCTATAACAACTTCTCGAGTGTTACACTACTTATATACATGTCAAGTGCTAAACACTACTAACACAAAAAGAAATAAACAAGATTTATGTAAGACCATGTAAACGGGTAGCCAGTATATTGAAAATTTCTTCAATCAGTAGTAATATCTCTTAAACTCTCTCCTGCATAGCAGGTTTACAGTTGAAAGAGCAATCAATATCCAATCTTTCAGAACACCAATCACTAAAAAAATTGAGAAGTTCAATGCTAGCGCACAAATGGAATTGGAAAAAAAAATCCAGAAGTTGAACTTAATCTGAGAGACTTCCATTCCAGGCTGCAAGTGAGAAATATTGCAATACAGAAGTTACCTAACGGAAACATGGTAGCTTCATGAACTGAACAATGCTTTCTTCTAAAAGTAAAAAAAAAGGCAATTTACAGGAAATATCACCCCATCACAGAGTTGGATACAATGATATAGGAGAAAATATCACCCCATCACAGAGTAGGATCATATAATGGTGGAACGAGAACATTCGTGTAATAGAATTCATATGTTGATTCTGAACTTTCAGCAATAGGTGCACAAGTTGTCCACACACAGTACCAAAAAAAATAATAAAAAAGAAATGACCTTAAACCTGCATGGAGCGACGTAATATAAGCTTGTGATAGGATTCAGAGTCAATCCTTTCTTTTGAAGAAGGACCTGAGTCAAGACTAGCCTCAAAGCTTCCGCAAATATACCCGTGACCAGTTACCCATGACATACTCAGGGCTTTAAGCATCTGAATAAAAGCCACAGATATATGAGTAATTTTATTGTGCTAAACTTCAACTTAATGCACAAAATATAAACTGTGATAATTACTTGGCCTCCTGAATGAATTGTTCTTATCTACTTATTTACAATTTTAGAAAATTATTTTTATTATATTTTTCTAATTGTTGCGTGTTCAGGAATAAAATGTTTACCTGCTTCACAATTATAGAGAAATTTTGATTATATTCTAGTTTTCTAACTATGGGGGTTCAGGCTGTATAGGCTGTAACCTGTAAATATACTGTGCTAAATATTTGTTTTCATAGAATCTTTACAATGTGATAATTTTGATTATATTCTAGTTTTCTAACTATGGGGGTTTAATTGCTAGTACATGATTGTATCCACAACTGCTCCAAGCCTCCAACATACTACTTGTTTACCGACTCAACCCAGCATCAGAGGGCATGTGACACTGGGTGGTAATATAGAAAAAGAGAACTAACCATCTAGAAAAAAATGTGAATTAGAATAACTGAGTTTAAACATTAGAAAAGTGTGATAGCGTGTTGTATATCCTGTCTCAAGATGATATGAACCCATCACAGAAAAGGGAGCATGAAAGTTATTTACTTCAACACAAGTTCGTTGCCAGCTAGTGGTTTCTGGAAGAGAAAAACTAGGTATAAGCTAATATAACTGTAGTCAGCAAAAAAGATGAGGAAAACCAACCTCTTAGTTGGCCGGGCTGCTTATATAAGAGACTACAACTGTTATGTCGTCAAGCTTTCCACCATAGTATCTGAATCCTGCTTCCTTGGCTGTTGTAGAGAAGGGAGTCTGCTTATATTTGTCTTGAGCTCTTTGTTGTGCCGAAGCAGCTAATCTCTGAGATAAAGCATCAGGATTTAGACCTTCTCTCATCCCATCAGCAACAATAGATGTTACCTCATCGTTGAATAAATCGTCAAATAAGCCATCTGTCGCAGCAACAATCACATCTCCAGGTGCCACAGAAATCATAAACACCTGTAAATAATTACACCTGGGACACATGAGACCATTGCATGCTTCATCTATATATTAAAGGCACTCCTATTTCACTCCAATATTACTGATTCATTTTCATTGTATTTTTCCTGAGGTCATTCCTTACAGAAGTATTTATAAACCTATGGCAATTTCAAATATGTGTAGGACTTTACAGAATATGGGTCAAGATTATGTAATAAATATTTATGTTATTCAGTTGTATGGTAAAGATAAATAAATTTAACAAAAAGGGGTATTAATAAGTCATAGAAAATTGATACAAGGCCTGAATGTAAACATCCCATAAGTCATGGGTAACTGGTCGGGTAGAAAGTTTCACTGTAAGCAAATCTTCACTGCATAGCAAATCTTCACTGTATAGCAAGGATGTAAATTTTGTTCAAATCACATACTCAGGGCTTTAAGCATCTGAATGAAAGCCACAGATATATGCAAGTATGCCATGTTACCAAACCTGTGTCAATAATAAAAGTGAACATTACGATTTAGAATACAGATAATATGGGTCAACTTGAGATAAAATGGAATTTACAATGCATGTTATAGTTATTGTCTTTCCAGAAGCTGTCTTTGCAAGTTAGGGAACTTTAATGACATACCTATAACCATATAAAGTGAAAAGATTATAGTAGTAGCAGCATAGTAAAACTTCGCAAGTTATATTATGTCCCCATGGTATATTTCACCACCCTTCAAAACAACATAATGATCGTAAGCAGACCTTAAAAAATATATTTGGACAATAAATTGGCACATTCAACACTCTGCACACATACCTTTAAGTACAGAGGACGGTGTCTGGAACTCCTGCCAGACATGCTACGATGAAGTGAGATCCATATTCATAGACTTTGCAGCAAGATATGAAGCTCCGGCAGCAATCTGATGAGGTTTAAATTGTAGCCAAAGAGAGCTCCTAAGCCTACAAAAAGAAACTTAAAGTCAGACTAGCAATAAATATATCTTTCTTGAACAATGCTCAAATAAAGAATTGGACATAAAACAAACCATCTGAGATGATACAATCTCCTGCAACATAGTGCAATGCCACTTAATATACAAACCATATCAGCTTCAGACATTTTCTTAAATTAATTAGCCTGGTATTAAATTACCATTTATATGAAATCATAGATCCAAAGAGGAAACAAAAAAAGGTGGTTTCCCTTACCAACTACAGAAGCAGCAACATGTGGATTATTTCCATGTATCTCCAGCAGAAATGTTGATAGTATGCAATATTATAGCACACATCATATAGAAATCTACATAGAACATCAACTCCAACTCCCACCTCAGTAGCGGAGAATATTTAAGTCCAACAACTTTCGCAGTTTATATACGTAGAGAAAATGATACACAGTAAAAGAAAAGAAAGTTTGCAACTTTCAGCTTTTAGACTGAAAAGGCAGTCCAACCTCTGATTTATTTGTTACTGGAAATTGATAGCATTTGAGGTGAAATTACAAGTACAAGTACAAGTGACGCTAAGTGCTCATCCAGTCCCGACAGTCTGACATACACAATCGGCAGAAACCCAGCTGACAAACTTTACGGATTCGATTTGAACCTCTGACCTCTGAAACAGTTGTACAGATCATCTAAATATAGGCCAAAAATGAAAAAAAGAGGTGATTGGCTTGCCCCCTAAAGTTCATAAAATGTCTCAAAAAACCGAGACATATCCGGAGCTGACAGTTCTGTTCAATCGGTACTACTGTAGATATTCCCCAGAAAACCTTTTATAGGCTCATATTCCCAGAATAATGATCTTTTATCGTTCAATACTCAACTATAAGGCATTAAGCCTAATTATTCAAAAAAATATATATAGAATCTTACATTGCTACAAGCCCAAATGTAATAACTATTTAGCCTTGTAACAACTAAAACACAAATTAATAGCTAAAAATCGACAAATACACAATGTAAATAGCAAAAAAATCAAAAATAAATGCAAGAAAAACATACCCCATGGATTCGCTTTCAGGTAACAAGGCATTTAGGTCCACTGGCTCTCTTCTTAGTTGTCTGATAAACCAGCTTACCTCCTAAAGTTTCATCAAATTTTAAATATCACTCTTTACATAATCTTAACCATAACATTTCCCAAATCTAAACAATCACTTTTAGAACTAATTACAAAAATAATTAATAAAGACATATACATAACAATAAAGTATATAATATAAAATCAAACAACATACATATTCTTAAAAATCAATAACTAGTAAGTAGCAAAAAAATCAGAAATAGAAAAGGGGTTTTTGAAAAGAGTACCAGGGGTTTTGACAATTCGGTATTGGTTGGATTTGGTGGCATAATTGTGGCGTTTGCGATGAGTAAGACCCTGAACCATCCTTCCTGTGCTTTCATGGAAATAGAGTTTCATTCCACGTTACCAATTAGAGTTTCTAATCAAATAAGCTTACCAGAGGTAGGTGAGAGGTTGAGCACAAAGTCAAGAGAGGGAAGATGTGAGCACAGATGCGAGGGAGAGAGAGGTTCGAGAGAGACGTGAGAGGAGTTGAGATGGAGATTGTGAGCGGAGAGAGGTTCGAGAGAGAGGGAGGGGTTCATGAGAGAGAGGAGTTTGAGATTCAGTTTTTTAATTTTTAGTTTTTAATTTTTGTTTTTAGTTTGTTGTCTCAATGAGGGGAATAAAAATTTGGTTAAGGGGGGAAATTTTGGGAGGGGGGAATTTTAGAACTAAAACTGAATGAAATTTTGACTAAGGGGGGAAGGAAAAGGTGGGCGCGAATTTTTTTTTTTTTTTGGTGAAGTTTAGACATCGGTTTAATTATAACCGATGTCTACAAAGAACAAAGACATCACAAAAACACGGGATGATGTCAATACCTCTTTTAACATCAGTGTCAAAGTTAATCGATGTCTAATGTGTGATGTCTATTGACATTATTCTTGTAGTGACTATGGGGACATGGCAAATCGAGAAGTGGTTAGCGCCATTTTGTTGACTACTTGAGAAGGGTACGCAACGTCAAGCTAATGACGAAAAAGAAGCGCTGCGTGGGAGGCAACCCATGAATTGTTATTACAGGAACCATTAGAAGTTAATAACCTATCCAAAAACACAAAAAAATCAGAAAATAGGGGCTAAAAAAAAAATTCCAGTAACCCCCTGAGCGCCCGCTCAGCATTGCTGAGCGACCGCTCAGGGGTCGACTGCCAGAAAATTTTTTTAGTTCATAAAAAAAGAAAAAAGAAAAAAACCAATTGTAGCCCATAAACCCACGATTTGTTCCCACTACCCCATCATTTTAACCCTTAATCTAATTTAACCTATTCCACACCCTATATATACATACACATATCCTACATATCTCCCACAAACTTCCTACACTTAAACTCTCTCCCAAGCACCAAAACTCAGTTATTACACCCTTTTATTGGAGAATCAATGGCACCCAAGAGAGCAGGGACTATCGATAGCAGCAGCACAGTCCCTACTGCTAATTCATCAAGGGGTACTGCTGCAAGGCCTCGGTTGACTGACAGAGCTGCGGAGGAGGAGTACACTAGGCTTTTGGGGAAGCCGATTCTGAAGGAGAGAGGGTTTTTACCATCGGGGAGGGATGGTGAGTTACTACCCATGATTGCAGAAAAAGGGTGGATAGCTTTTTGTGAGTCGCCCGAATCAGTACCGATGAGTGTGGTTCGCGAGTTCTATGTGAACGCGAAGGCCGAAAATAATGGGTTTTCTGTGGTCCGAGGGCTGACGGGTGATTATCACCCTACGGCGATTCGCCAAGTGATTGGACAGCGAGAGAGGAAGCCCGAGGAGGAAAACTGGAATGAGAAGACTGCTAAGGATTTTGACTTGGATTTGATTTGTGCGACTCTATGTAGGCCGGGCACAGTGTGGACCTTCAAGACCGGCACTAATGAGTATCGTCACTTCCCGGCGATCGCTATGAACAGGTATGCCCGTGCATGGAATGCATTTATTTATGCTAATATTTTGCCTTCTTCGCATGCACACGAGGTCACAGTTGAGAGAGCACAGTTGTTGTGGGGAATTCTTCATGAGGCGTACTATGTGGACCTTGGTGAGTTTATCTACCAAGGAATTCTGAAGTTTTTGAGGGGAGCTAAGCATATGAACATCCCTTATGCATCCACGGTTACGAAGCTGTGCCGAGCAGTAGGAGTGAACTGGCCGGCTCATGAGCAGTTGCAGTTGCCGGCAGCTCCGATTGATTCTGGAACTCTGAATGGGATGCAGGAGTGGACCGGTGGTGAGCCTGAGGAGCATGGGCTGGGTTATCGTCTTCCAGGAGGGCGTCCAGCACGAGGTGCTACTATGGCTAGGCCTGGACGTGATGAGGCTGGTTCTTCGAGAGCTCAGGAGGGTGCTGGGATGGCTAATACCCAGTATAGGAGGCTTTCACGGCGGATGGATGCCATGTACGAGACGCAGAGCAGGTTTGCTCAGGAGCTCACCCTTGCGTTAGGGACTGCTTTTCGGGGCCTTGGAGCTGATATCCAGTGGCCGGTTTTTGGTGAGGACTTTGCATACCCGCCGCCTGATACTCCACCCACTGAGGGTGATGATGATGATGACTCCGAGTAGGTATACCCTGAGTTCCTTTCTATTACCTTCACTGAGTATAGTGAAGATTTTAAGTTTGGGGGTGGTAGTTAAGGAATACTGTGTGTGTGTCATATAGCTGCATATTCATGATAGTTTAGTTTATATAGTTGCATAATTTATGCCATATAGTTTTTTTTATATATAGTTTTAATTGTTTATCATGTCATGTAGCTCATGCATTTACCATGATCCCTTTTGCGATGATTTATCAACTGAATTGTGATATTGATGCGAGTGTAGTGATAGCATTAAAGTGATATTAAGTCGTGTAGGTTGATATGCATGCTAGAAGCACTTGTAATTCCACTAAGTCTTAGAGAATGCGTAAGGGCTAGATTATTGTTGTGATTTGATTATTTTCGAGGTCAATCTATTTATTATGCTTAGAATTCGATAATAGGCTCTTAGTGATAAAGGCATGAAAAAGAAAAATTTTGGAGTAAAAAAAAATGGAATTTGTTGCTAGTTGTGGCTAGGCATCAAATGGCTAGTAGCCGGCTCGCATGTGGTGCGAGTAGTCTAGGGTTGAGCAAGATGGAGCGAAACGCACTTGCTCATAAGTTAATAAAAAAAAATTGGTGGTTATGCATAATTGATCAAGAGTGGGCTCTGTGGTATTCGAGTTATTAAGTTCTTAGGGGACTTTGTGCCTAGTGACCTAAGGCTTTTAGAGTCTGGGATCCGCTAACCTAACGCTCGTTACATGGATACCATTGTATAAGTCTTTTGTGGACCTCACTCATTACACGGTCAAATAAGCATTTGTGTTGTGAATAAAAAGCACGATTCCGTAGTAAGCTCCAGAATTCTTTTAGTGTTGTATATCACTTTGTGCCTAGAATTTTTATTCTTTGTATAATCATGGGATTGCCTTGAGGATAGTCGAGTCATAATAATTGGTCCAGTTCCGAAGCATATCTGTTAAGCATTTGCACACACCACGTTTCTGGCTGTATGTCCGTTTGCATGAGTTTATTGATCTTTAGTTGTCTAACTGCATTTGTTGAGATGTTGCAATTTGGTTGGTTTATTTGTAGTAAGGGGGATCGCTGTATTTTCATATAGATTTGCATTCATGCATGTTTTTATTTATTTTTGAGTCTGTGACGCTTGAGGACAAGCATCGATTTAAGTTTGGGGGTGTGATAAGTGGCATTTTATACCACTTAGAGCGTCTTAAAATGGCTTAAATTGGTGTCTTGAAATCAAGTATTTTGTTTATTTGATGCGTTTTTCTAGTGTTTATGCATTTCAGGGTATTAGTTGCATTTCGGGGGAGGAATCATCAAGAATAAGCCTTGGCATGTGTTCACCATTGCGAGAGGAAAGAAATGGACAGATTACGGCGAAGAAATGGAGCAACTCAGGATTTTTTCCAGTAGAGGTCTGAGCGCCCGCTCAGCAATGCTGAGCGGCCGCGCAGGAAGCTGAGCGCCCGCTCAGCTATGCTGAGCGGCCGCGCGGGGTCGGGAAAAGAGGCAGTTTATTTTAGGACTTCTAATTCTGTTTGGCTTCCACTTCTATATAATCTGAGTTTTATGGGACTATTATATAAGTAGATTTGAGACGTTTTTAAGAGAGAAGATAGTAGTATTACGCAAGGAGTGAAAGAGATAAAGAAGAAGACCGATTTAGCACACCGCAACAAAGAGGAAGCATATTTTCTTGTGATTCTTGTTTCGTTGTAACGTTGGATGCTAGTTTTCTTACTTTGAACTTATTTACTCTTGTGACGTGCTCGGATTTAATATAATTAGTTTAGTTATTATTTTCTTGTATTTGTTTATCATGATTTCATATGAACCCATGATGACGATAAGTGCTATTATGGGCTAATCGTGATCATGGGGTTGCAACGGATTTATTATGGAATTCTTTAGTAATTGTTTAATACTTTAGTGTGTGATAATTGTATGATATCTAGTATTGGTTGTGCGTATTCGTCTTATGTGCGTCGCGAACATATAAGATAGGGTGTTAATCTCTTGTGAAGCGACGGTGGATCTTGATATTTAGAACTTGCCATGCTAGCATAGGTTCATGTACGTTGTGCATGAATAGTGGGTAACTCTAACAGTTTTATTTGCCCTATGTAATCAAAAGGAATAACTTGTGCTTAAATCGTTGTGTTGTCAATTTCTGTAGACATATAGGAACTCAACATAATTGATGACTATTCAACTTCTATCTTGATTGTGGATGTTTGGTAGAATGGTATTAGTACAATGAAAGTTGGCTTTTATCAGTTTTGTGTTATTCGATTAATATCATCACTGTCACATACTAAAGGTAATAACAATGACTATTGAAGGAAGTAGTAATGAAGTTGTGATCTCATGAGTGTTTTATTATTGATAATTTGAAGTGTTAGTTAAGTGATTAATTAAGTAGTTAATTGTAGTTAATATCTAGTTAACAATTTTAAGTGTTAGTGTCTTAACATTGAGAAGTAATTATACATTGGTGAGTGAGTTTAATTAGACAATAATTTAGTCTGAGTCTCTGTGGGAATGAACTAGAAAGTATTCTATATTACTTGCGAACGCGTATACTTGCGTGAATATTAGCGCGTGTTTTCGCCCTAACACTTTCTCCCCCTTTTTGGCATCAGCAGGTTAGAGAAGAGAGACAAGCAATTCCACTGAGGCTTGGATTTCATCGAGTTGAGATTGCTGAGAAGCTTGATTTTTTAAAATATAATCAATCTGAGACTGTTGCTTCTCTTGGGTCTTCTCAATGTAAGCAACTCTATCAAAGGTAGGTTGGAAGAATTTTTTCTTATCCAGTTTCTGAGTCATTTCTTGCTTGAGCAATTCTTCCTGAATTTTATGTAACTCTGCATGAGTTGTTGAATGGAGACCTTGAAGATGTCTAGTACTCAATGCAGTGACTCGAAGCTGTGTCTTGAAATCATCATTAATTAACATTTCATCAGCTTTTGCCAAGTGCTCAGCAAGAATCTTTGCAGATGGAACAAAGGTAACCGAGTTCCATTCCTTAGTCCACTTTTGTCCTCTAGGAGTTTCACTCCAAGGTACTGGTGTTGCTCTTGTAACAAACTTCTTAACTAGTTCAGATTTATGAACAATTTGTTGAGATGCATGTCCTGAAGGACCAGCTTCATCAGCATCTGCATTAATAGCAACATCACCAGTATCATCAGCATTTGAAGCATCAGAATTGACAGAATCAGCATCTTCTGATAAAACAACAGTATGAGAAGCAATTGAGGCTTCAGCATCATCCTCTAAGTGCTGATCTGTTTCCAAGTTCTGATCAACAACCATATCCTGATGCTCACCTATATTCTGATCATCATCATCTAGATGCAGAGAAGGTGTTGTAGACAATTCTGGAGTTTGAGTAGCATCAGGAAAATGTGTTGTTGATGGATTAATTGTTGTTGGAGCTTCTAAGTAGAGAACCTCAGGCATAACCAGGTTGTGAATATCAATTTCAGCACTTGTGCCTGGGTCTACAGGAGATACAGTTTCATGTACAGGAGACAAAGATGGTGTGTTTGCCTTATCTGTAGCAGCTTCCTGAGTTGGGGACAATGAAGAGAGAGATGCAGTAGCTTCAGCAAATTCTGGTTCTTTTGAGATCAGAGATTCCTGATCTCCTTCCTTAGCTGCTGCTTCCTCATCATCTGAAGCTGGCCTTTTAGCTCTCTGTTTCTTGTATCTCTTTGAAGGTGGGGATTCCTTGGGAGGTTCAGCAGAAGTCATTCTTCCCCTTTTGAGAAGCTTAGATCCCCCAATTCCAGAATCCTTCTGAGAAGGGACCTTCTAAGCTTCTTTAACAACAGGTTCTGATGCAGAAACCTGTTCCTCACTGTCTGACTCATCTCTCAGAACAATCCTCCTTCTCTTCTGTGGTGTCTGAGGAACAGTCTTTTTCCTCTTAGGCTTGGAAGATGAAGGCTTCACAGTAGGTGCTGAGGATGAAGGTTGTGCTATCTGTGAAGGTGTGAGATAAGTTTTGAGATATGTTCTGAGAGAGGGTTGAGGTATAGATGTATGTGTGGTATGTTCTGATGGTTGGTGTGGTGTTTGGGATGTGGTGGTAGGTTGAACATCAGGATAAACAGATCTATAGTTTTGAGGATCAGCATTTACCAGGATCTGTTTTACAGACTGAGGAATCTGTAAAGGTCTAACCACCGTTTTCTTAAGGTCAGCATTTACCAAGTCATTAAAAGCCCGTTTTGCAAGTTTAAAGGGTGGAAATAAGTCAGTGGTAGGTTAGGGTTCATCAGCACAACAGAGATTATATATAAGCTGACAGAATCTAGCAAAGTAGACAACATTCCTATCCTCTATCATCATATCCCCTATAAAACCTAGCACAACACTTGCAAAATCAAAATGAGTTTGGTTAATAATAGCATACCCGATGTGCTGACTCATTATTGGAATGGCATCAAAGTTGGAACACTTATTCCCGAAGTCTTTGGTGATGCAGTCGAAGAAAAAGCTCCATTCTTTTCTGCTATGTGCTCGTTTCAACTGTCCAAGCTTAGCCCAACTCTGCTCATACCCCAAATTGGCCATGAGCTGCTGTAGAGCTGGTTCCTCAGGTGTTGAGAATATGCAGCCTTCTGGTAAATGTAAAGCCTTGCGAACTGTTCCAGGAGTTACCACATACTCATCATCATTGACTTCAAAAACAATGCTGGGAGTACCAGTTGCACCACCATTATCAAAATGCCCAGTCCGCCAAAATGTCGGAACTTATTGGCTTGAAAAGACTGAAGGCTGGGTCAATGCATACCCAATTTCACTGTGTGTAAGAAGATCTTGCACAAAATGCAACTCGGATGGATCTTCATCATGATTTAGGATTGCAGCATAGTTGTTGGGAACGAACTTGGCTCCATCTATGATCAAATCCTTAGGTGCCATGAGAAAAAGTTGAGAATTTGGGTTGCCTGTAAGGTATTTGATAAAATGTCTGTATGAAAGCCAATGTCAGTAGATGAGAGAGAGTAAAAGTAAAGAAAGAGAGATAAAGTGTAAAAGTAAATAAAAGATTGTATAATCTTCTCTCTCACTTACTTATACATGGTTAAAAAAAATAACTGTTGGACACCTGTCAGACATGCAGCAATAATGAATAGTTAATGGGCACGGGAAACAGTAATCATTACTTATCACATGCAGTTTTTCAAGGAAAAAATCGTTCCACTTACCAAGTAATCCCATTAATTGAGGTAAGTCAGTTTTAATTCAAAATTTAAACTGTTTCCACTTTTTTTTAATCATTTTTACTGCAAAACCCATTTTCTGGAAAAATATAAAGTGTGAGAATGACCAAAAAAATAAATCAAGTAAACAAGTACCGACATTTCAGAATCAGAACTTAATTTATATCAGCAATGAAAATGGTCATCAGAATATGGATATATCAGGATTTAACAATGCAGTAGAATTGCAAAACATCTCAGAAACAAAATCTTGCAAAAATATAAAATTCCATTAATATATTAAGAGAATACATTCATGAAATTGAAATTTACATCAGAACATTACAAGACTGTCCTAAGCTACTAAACCTAACATCAACAGCTTTTGTCCTTGGCTAAGAAGCCGGACAAAGCTGACGATAAAGAAAAACAGGAAGAAGAAAACAAATTATTTCTTCTTCCGACTCTCTATAAAAAGAATAGCGAGTCGAATGATTCGCTCTTGTTGGCGGAGAGCTTCCAGCCTTTCTTCTTCCAATCGCTCTAGATGGCGATGGTAGTCCATGTAAAAGAACAGGAGGTGTGTGAGAACCTCCTGGGGAACCGAGTCTCAAATCTCATCAGGAATGACAGTTACGTGCCATTCCTGCTGCCAGTCCTCACAGCTCAACTCCATGTTGAAGGTCTCATAGTTTAAAAACATATTGTAGTTAACCATGATTGTGTTGGTATGAAGGAAGAGAGAGTGAGTATGTGAGAAAAGAAATAATGTGTAGGCTGATGTGAGGTGATGGTTTATATAGGCAATAGAATGCCAGGAGATGCGAGGATAATTTAATGCGGACAGGTAGAAATAATTCTACCTCGTCTCCCTAGACTGGGAAGAAGAAAAACAGTCATTGGAAGTGTAAAACAGGGTTTAATGTGCACAAGAAACAAGTAAATATTACTATGTGTGGACGTGTTCCACTAACCCTAATTATATTTACTGTTAATATTCCACCCAAACATATTCTGAATTAAAATAAGACTGTTGTAGATTTTAACCACAAATAAGTCAAGTGAAGCATCGGAATTTAATATCAGCACTTAGACTTATATCAGAACTTAACAGTCATCAGAACATGATTTCTTAACTCAAAAAGTGAATGCCTATCTCCGTAATTCTTTACACAAATTCTGATTTTGATTCTTCAGAACTTAATCATCAGAACTTTCATTAGAACTTGTCCTCAGAATTTATGCAATTTGACACATAAACGGTTCATCTAAAATAACATTGAACGCCACAGTAATTTTCATCATTCATATGGAGTGTAAGTTTGTGCATTAAGCAAAATATCAGACAAAGAGTAAAGTCTGATTCACTTCAGTACATCTTAGAAATAAGGCATGACTTAGAACTATACTTAAAATCTGTCATTATTCTGAAGCCTACTTTTGAATGAGTTCATGCATGAGTCCACCTCAACTGTTGTTGTGCTTATTTTATGCATCTTTTGAAATTCCATTTTACAGTGGCTTCTCAGTGTAAGTGAGTTACGACTGCTTATCAGAATTTATGCTATTATCAGAGTATTTCTCCAGTAATCATAGAGTGTGAAAAGTCACCAAAAAAATATTTATTTTTGCTTTTTCTGATGCATATTACTTAATACCAGCAATGCACTTGGGTCGTCCCTTCCACATTTTTACTCTAGATCTCAAAGGAGTACCTGATTTCTATTGCTTGTTTCTTTTCCTTTTTCTTTTGATAAGTGAGGTTTATCAGCACTTAGTACATTCAACGGATTTATTAACATCAGAACTTAACAGATGAGAAGCATTATTCTAGTTTTTGACTTAGTAATAAGATAGACAAGGTAAACTTGACTAAGCTCAATATCAGAATTTGCTTGTGTCAATCGATTTTCACATAAATAATTACTTCTAACGTGGGATCTCTAGAATATTAAAGACTACTAGGTCTGCATCTAGCATAGTTATCCTCATAGGATTGAATAGTCACATAAACAGTCATATCACTATCAGAGTTTAGAAATTCACATCAGACAACAATCAGTACTTAAACAATTTTCAATCAAGCACAGAATAAAAAGAGAGTAATTTCTGTAAATACTGATCATAAAGTCTGATGCATCAGAACAAGAGCTAAGCAGATTTAGAGAAAGAACCTGAAACCATTCCAAGTTCATTTACCAATCTTGTAAAAGTAGCTTCACATAGTGGTTTTTTGAAGATATCTGCTAGTTGTTGATCTGTTGGAACAAAGTGCAATTCCACTGTACCTTCATCCACATGTTCCCTTATGAAGTGGTACCTAATGCTGATGTGCTTTGTCATTGAGTGTTGAACTGGATTACCTGTCATAGCAATAGCACTTTGATTATCACAGTAAATAGGGATTTTAAAATATGTTAGCCCATAATCCAGTAACTGATTCTTCATCCAAAGAATCTGTGCACAACAGCTTCCTGTAGCAATGTACTCTACTTCTGCAGTTGATATGGAAATTGACTTTTGTTTCTTGCTAAACCAAGAAACCAATCTGCCTCCAAGAAATTGGCAGCTTCCACTTGTGCTTTTCCTGTCAATTTTGCAACCTGCAAAATCTGCATCTGAGTAACCTATTAGTTTAAAATCTGATTCTCTGGGATACCACAATCCCAGATCAGTTGTTCCTTTAAGATACTTGAAAATTCTTTTCACAGCTGTTAAGTGAGGTTCTCTTGGATCTGCTTGAAATCTTGCACAAAGACAGGTAGCATACATGATATCAGGTCTACTAGCAGTTAGATAGAGTAGAGAGCCAATCATACCTCTATAATCAGTAATATCTACTGATTTACCAGTATCCTTATCCAGTTTTGTTGCAGTGGCCATGGGAGTGGATGCACTTGAACAATCTTGCATTCCAAATTTCTTCAGCAAATTTTTGGTGTACTTGGTTTGACAAATAAAAGTGCCTTCTTCATTCTGCTTGACTTGAAGGCCCAGAAAATAGCTAAGTTCCCCCATCATACTCATTTGATAACTTGACTACATCAGTTTGGCAAACTTCTTGCAAAGTCTGTCATTTATAGAACCAAAGATGATATCATCAACATATATCTGAACCAGAAGTAAGTCCTTTCCATGGTTGAGGTAGAACAGTATTTTGTCTATAGTTCCTCTGTTAAATCCACTTTCCAGAAGAAACTGAGCTAATGTCTCATACCATGCTCTTGGAGCTTGCTTAAGGCCATAAAGTGCTTTATCAAGCATGTAGACATGATTAGGATATTTGGGATCTACAAAGCCTAGAGGTTGTTCAACATATACTTCCTCCTCCAATTCTCCATTGAGAAAAGCACTTTTCACATCCATTTGAAAGACAGTAAACTTTTTATGAGCAGCATAAGCCAAAAATATCCTTATGGCTTCCAATCTAGCAATTGGTGCAAATGTTTCATCATAATCAATTCCCTCATGTTGAGAATATCCTTTTGCAACCAACCTTTCCTTATTCCTTGTAATTATGCCATTACTATCAGTTTTGTTTCTGAATACCCACTTTGTACCAACAACAGGTCTGTTCTTTGGTCTTGGCACTAGGGTCCAGACTTTGTTTCTTTCAAATTCATTTAACTCTTCCTGCATTGCTTGCACCCAATCAGCATCTTGAAGAGCTTCTTCCACTTTCTTTGGTTCATTCTGAGAAAGAAAAGAATTGTAAAAACATTCACTTGAAGTAGCTGTTCTAGTTCTGACACCTACATCAGGATTTCCAATTATTAAGTCAGGTGTATGTGATTTAGTCCACTTTCTTGCAGATGGAAGGTTTTCTCTAGAACTGGATGCTCCCCCATGATCCATGCCATCTTCATCAACATTTTCTGATGCTCCCCCTGAAACTATGCTCTCTGAGTTGGATTCTTCAGAATTTAAGTTTTCAGAATTATCAGAACTTGGCTTATCAGAACTTGACGAATCAGAACTTGAAGAGCCAGATGTATGTTCTGATGCTTCTTGAGATGTGGTTGTATCTTGAGTATGCTCCCCCTGCATAGGTGCATCTTCCTTTGGCGTAGTCACCACAGTTTCAATAACATCAGAGTTTAATCCATCAGAGTTTGTAGTATCAGGATTTAGACTGTCAGGATTTTCAGTATCAGAATTTAAGTCTTCATTTTCAAATTTCAGCTGATCATGATCATTGAAATATTCAAGTCTAGTAATCTTCTTATCATCAAAAGAGACATTGATAGATTCCATGACCACTCTTGTTCTCAAGTTATATACTCTGAAGGCTTTTGTGGAAAGTGGATATCCAACAAAGATTCCTTCATCAGCTTTTAGATCAAATTTGGATAGCTGTTCAGGGTGTGTCTTAAGAACAAAGCATTTACATCCAAATACATGAAAATACTTCAGATTTGGCTTCTTTTTCTTCACCATCTCATATGGTGTCTTTCCTTACTTGTTAATGAGTGTTGCTGTAATAACCCCAATTTTTGGAAAAAAAATTTGAACACGGATGAATAGTAACTTTTGCTGATGATGCTGATTAAGGAAAATTATCAGAACACGCTATATAGGAGTACTGTTATGGAAATTCTAAGATCGTATTAGTACTCCATAAAGTAAATAAATGTATGTAAAGATCATCAGAATTCAAATTCGAGCACTTTGATTTTTCCCAAAAATCCACCAGATACCGAAAGAATTGGGTATAAGGTAACATGATTAAAAGGATTTAAATTCAAGGATTATAAGAGAGGATCATAAAAGGAATATAAATTATTAAGAAGGGTTTAGGGGAACCCAAGTAATAAGATCCCGGGTATGATCTCTCAAACGATAAACGAGAACGAAAGTTAAGCGAACCATAAAACAAATAAGCGACCAAGAGACAAGCTTGTACAAGAAGCCAAGGATTGTGACATCATCAAACCACAAGGAAGAGACATGTGGCAAATGGATGACATAGACATGGTGACATAAGCATGACAAATGATGGGATTGTTGGTTGATTACAAGCCACACAAATTTTACCATGGTTAAAAGGTAATTAAGCAAAACAAAAGGAAACAACCAAGCAAAACAAATCAAAAACATAAAACACAAATTAGAAGTTGACTTTTACTTTCCAAGAACAAAAGCTCTCGGCCAAAACCAGAGCAGCAAATTCAAACTACCATATCTCCTTCAATACTCACTCAAATAGTATGTTCTATAGCTCTTTGGAAAGGTATTGAGATGGCCTACAACTCTTGTTCACAAGTCTCGTCCAAATAAGCATGGTAAGATCCTCGTTTTGACAGTTCTTTCAATATGACTTTTAGAAACTTCAAAATCTAACTTTGTGTTCTTGATTTCTTTGGAAAGATCAAGCTTGTAGGAGGCTCCCTAAGACTTCCTAGCTACTCTAATCACTCCAAGGAAGGTATAACACCTCCAAACCCTAGCTTTACTTTGAGTATTATGATGGTTTTGATGCTTATAGTAAATGAGAAGCATGATGCTTGTGTGTTTAGAGTTTGGATTGGATTTGTAGTGATTTGGATGTTGAAATCTTGTTTATAGTTAATGAAACTTAAGTATAGCTAGTAGTTCATGTGTGGGGTTGTATAAATTGGAAAATCTTGAGGTTTGTGGACTGCTGTAGTAAGGTTTGGATGAGGGTTGGTTGTATTGTTGGTTGTGAGTTGAATGGTGGTTGTTTGGAGTGGTTTAAAACTTGGTAATCGCGTAAACATAGTCGTCGTAATGCCCAATTTCATACAACTGCTTGTTCTTAGTGTTCGGGATAGAGAGCTAACTATTGAATCTGTGACTTTGCCATGTTTATTTAGATTATGTCGTAAGCTTCATTTTGATATGTGGTTCGCTTGAATCCGATGTACGGTTTAGGAGAAACGACCGTTTTAAGTAACGGCATTTCGCGAACGAACCATTACCCCTCGTCTTACTTTGAAACCTTGGTTAAGGCCCTTAAATGACTAATTGGAGTATGAAACAATTATGTAAAGTGGATTAGGCAGTTGGTAGGGTACTCGCGAAAGAATCACCTTAAAATTCTTAATGGTTAATTTATTAAAAATGGTGGAGCCGAGGGTACTCGAACGACTTATGTGATTCATTAAGCGTAGAAGTAACCATAAGCGAACATTAAGGTTCATTTGGTTAAAGTCTAGTTTCTTAAGCGACCGGGGTTTAATTCCGACTTATGTTATTGTTCATAGGTTATCGAACCCACTCTAAGCTTAAGTCTATCCGGGAACACTCAGGCAAATTTTCTACCCGTTATACTGTTGTTGTGATGTATATATGTATATGCATTATCTTGTGATAAGTGCATGATTATTATTAGCAAAGTCTTGCGATATATTGGAGCATGTGATATGATATTTATATGCATGCATGTTTTGTAATCTTGATATCTAATTATTGATTCAAAAGCTTATAAGTTGCATAATACCTATGCTAGAGATAAGCAGTAGTTGCGTATACCCTTAGTATAGGGGACCCAAAGGTGAACATTTTCTAAACCGGGAGTCGATGTTCCCGAGTATATTATATATATATATTTATATATATATATATAGTTTTCAAAACTATTAATCGAATAAGGTTTATTCGATAACTTTATTTTAAATAATGAATATTAGTTGAATATTCATTCGAGGACTTATGACTCTGTTTATTTTATTTAATGAATATTATTAGTTGAATATTCATTCGAGGACTTATGACTCCGTTAATTTTATTTAATGAATATTAGTTGAATATTCATTCGAGGACTTATGACTCCGTTTATTTTATTTAATGAATATTATTAGTTGTATATTCATTCGAGGACTTATGACTCCGTTTATTTTATTTAATGAATATTATTTTGAATATTCATTCGTGGACTTATGACTCCGCTTATTTATTAAATAATATTCTTTATTTTATTAAAGAATAATGTTCCGATAATCAAACTTATTTTCGATTATTCAAATAAAGATCGTACTTTCGTATAAGTATATCTTTGGTTATTTATTATTCATTTCAAGTATGAGTTTTAAAACTTTTACTTCAAGTATTTTTATAAGGATTATCCTTATGGGAATATTATTTAAATAATAATATTCAGATATTTTCTAATATATCGGGACTGATTTATTTCATTAAATCAGCATTACTCCAAACATTCTTAAAAATGTTTTCGAGTCTTCAAAATGATTTTAAAAGTTAGAGCGGATCCCAAAACTCGTTTTCAAATTTAAGATCTTCCTTTCGAAGGGGACTTGAATACTCGCTCAAAAATCTAAGGGATCCGGCTCTGTAGTGTATTTTATATTCGCAACGTGGTTGCTGTTTTGAGAAAACAATTTGATTACTTGCCCAATGTTCGGGAAGTAAGTCCATCTAATTGAGTCGGCATAAGCGACAGGCCGGGGTACGGTCTATGAAGGTGTAAGAGGCTGGATGACAGTCCATCCACGCGTGAGTGGCCGGGTAACGGTCTAGCGCGAGGTCCTAATGCGGCCAGGGTGATGACCGGCGAGGAATTCATCCATCTACAGTAGAAAAGGTTACTTATTGGTATATTTGCCTGATCAGCAAGATATCGGGTTTATGCCAAAATTCTCTTCTTTCCAAAATTCATTGGATATTGCAACTCTGTTCATACTTTTCATGATAGAGGTTTTCAGGAAATGTATGAGAGATATATATATGGATATATATATATATATATCGAGACTTAATGAAGTATCTCGTAACTTCATTTCATTTAATAATATTTCAAAGATTGAATCTATTCAAGTCTTATCTTGTAGTCTCATCTGGGTGATGAACTTTTGAAACTAATTATAACTTGAACGGTGGTAGTTTAAGTAGTATTCGGAAAAGATATAAGTATATTGGAGTGTCTTGTAACTTCATCTTTTCAACTTATATCTAGTAAATGATTATCTTATGCATGACAAAGATTTTCAGAAAAATGTAGAGACAAGGTTAGATATATGAGATAACCTTGCAATGATATTTTTATACAGTTATAAACTGGAACTCTGTGTATATTATACATGTCAGAGGATTTCAAAGATTGTGAAAAGTATATATGTATATATATACTGAATATTTTACGACTTGGTCGCGTTAAGATATCAACTTGGTTCATTTCTTCTTGACCAAGACTTTCATGAGTACTATGAGAATGCTCATGTATTGTTAATTATTATACATATTATTTCGGTGGGCTTGTTGCTCACCCTTGCTTTCTTCTTTCATCACACAACAACAGATAGAAAAGATGAACAGGACCAAGCTTCCAATTCGCAAGCAGTTAGGAAACGTTCCGCAGTTTTCTGGAAGCGTTGATGCCGCCGTAGCTGAGGTAGGAACTACCAATAGGCTAGGCTTTCAACTATTGATGAACCAGACTTATGTATATTATGAATTATAATAATGGCAAAGAATATGTAAATTATTCAGAAACCCTTTTAAGGTGTAATGGCATATAATTGTGGAATAAAATGACTCGTGTTATTTTTGGATATTCATCTCTGAGACTATAACTTGTGGTGTGTGTGTTTATTGTGGGGTCACAGTATGGAGTAGTTGATTGTTTATTAATATTGGGTGTTATTAAGGGAAATGGAACTCGTGACAACCCGGATCCCCGACCCCGGATTTGGGGGTGTTACAGTTGCATTCTGAGTAAAACAAGCAGTCTGCACAGCTTCAACCCAGAAATAGGTTGGAAGCTTTGCTTCATCAAGCATTGTACGTGCAGCTTCAATGAGAGTTCTATTCTTTCTTTCAACAACTCCATTTTGCTGTGGAGTTCCAGGAGCAGAAAATTCCTGCTTAATTCCATGGTTTTTGTAGAACTCTTCCATTATCAAATTCTTGAACTCAGTACCATTATCACTTCTTATTATCTTCACAGAATCTTTGACCAATTTATCCAGTTTCCTGACATGATCAATCAAGATAGATGCAGTTTCACTTTTTGTGTGCAAGAAATACACCGATGTGTATCTGGTGAACTCATCCACTATGACCATAGCATATTTATTCTTTGCAATATACATGACATTTACTGGACCAAATAGATCAACATGTAGTAGGTGATAAGGCTCAAGAATTGATGATTCAGTCTTGCTCTTGAATGAGGATTTCCTTTGTTTAGCCTTCTGACAAGAATCACAAAGGCCATCAGGAGCAAATACTGACTTTGGCAGTCCTCTCACAAGATCTTTCTTGACTAATTCATTTATATTGTTGAAATTTAAATGAGAGAGTTTCTTGTGCCAATTTCAGCTTTCTTCAATTGATGCTCTACTCATCAGACAGATTGCAGAACCATCAGTACTTGTTGAAAGCTTGGCTTCATTAATGTTACCACGCCTGTATCCTTTCAGAACAACTTTGCCTGTAGATTTACTTACAACTTCACAGTGTTCTTCAAAGAAATCCACATGATAACCTCTGTCACAGATTTGACTAACACTCAGCAGATTGTGTTTAAGTCCTGAGACTAGAGCTACTTCTTTAATGATGTCATTCCCAAGATTGATATTACCATATCCCAATGTTTTTCCAATGTTGCCATCTCCATAAGAAACACTTGGGCCAGCCTTCTCCACAAAGTCTGATAGCAAGGCTTTATTTCCAGTCATATGTCCTGAACATCCACTGTCCAGAACTAGAATGTTTTTCCTGTTGCCTTGCAATCACAAAGACCACTAATGATTGGTTTTAAGGACCCAGACTTGCTTGGATCCTTTGTCCTTATTAAGTTTGTTAACATCTGCAGCGGATTTAGCATCAGAGTTTATGTTAACATTTTTCTTATCAGAATTTACACTATCAGACTTTGAATCAGAACTTACACTAGAAAGAATAATGGTAACTTTCTTTAAAGAAGGCTTTATTTGATAATAATCATAGTACAAACTATGATACTCCTTACAAGTATAAATGGAATGCCAGAAACTACCACAATGAAAACAAGGATTTTGTGGCTTATATCTAACAGAATGACTCTTAACTCCTGACTTTAAATGTAAGGAGTTTATAATCTTATTCTTCCTGCAAAAAGAAGCTAGATGGTTAGAACTTCCACAGTTATGACACATTTTTCTAGGAGCATCAGGAACAGGCTTATAATCATTATTTTTATTCACACCTTCCTTTCCATTCCTATTTTTCCTAGGTGATTTTACCTTGTTTGCATTCTTAACATCTTTCAGCTTATGCTTAAGCTGCTTCTTTGTCATTAAGCCTACATTTACTTCAGTTGTCTTTTCCTGTTTTACTTTGTCAAAAGTTAATTCCTTTTTAACTTCTGATTTCTCAGTATCAGACTTTACAGCTACAAACTTAACAGGTTTTAACTTTGGATTTTGTTTAACAACTATAGGCTTAATATCTACAGTTCCTTTATCATTCTTATCCTCTCCATAACCTAAGCCCTCTTTCCAGTTTTCACTACTTAACAAATTCTGAGTTGTTCTGCTAGAGTTAGTCCAAGTCCTGATAATCTCTCTTTTCTTTTCTAACTCAGCTTTTAGAGATTCATTCATTTTAAGTAATTCATCCCTAACATAGAAAGCATCATCTCTATCTTTCTGAGTTTGATGGAACATGACTAACTCTTTTTCTAAATAATCATTCCTCTTTTTGCAAGCAAGATTTTCAGAAGTTAATCTTTCACATGTTAAAGTTTGATCTCTATAGCTAATGAACATGGTTTTAAGATATCTTCTCAGCTCATTAATATCATCAGTATGAAAGGCATAAGTAGTTTGAGGTACCTTTAACTCAGCAGCTTCAGAACTGCTTTCAGCACTTACCATATCAGCATTTGCCATCAAGGCATAATTCTCCTCACTTTCAGAATCTGAGGTGTCTGTCCAACTTTTGTTCTTTGTGACAAGAGCCTTGCCTTTGTCACTCTTCACTTTCTTGTAATCAGGAGATATGTGGCCTTTCTCACCCAGTTGTAGCATTTGACATTTGTATAATCTCCTATGTCAGACTTTCCTCCTTTGCCCTCAGATTTTCTGAAATTCTTCTTATCATAACTTGCACCTTTCCTGGAAAACTTCTTTCCCTTCCTGAACTTCCTGTATGCAATCTTTGTGATTCCTTTCACCATAAGGGCACACAGCTTCATCATCTCTTCATCAGCATCCGTCTCAGGCAAGCTTTCAGATTTTGAGTCATCATCACTATCAGAACTTGATGAATCAGTATCAGACTTTGTGAAGAGAGCTTTACCCTTGCCTTTCCTTGAGGTAGCTGCCTTGGGGGATTCTTCTTCAGCCTTAAGAGCAACTGTCCTTGACTTTCCTCCTTTCCTCTTGCTTCTTTGTTCCATCTCAAGTTCATGAGTCTTGAGCATCCCATAAATTTCATCAAGAGTCGTTTCATCAAGATTATAGTTGTCTCTTATTGTTGTTGCCTTCAAATCCCATCTTTCAGGAAGAGCCAATAGGAATTTAAGGTTTGAATCTTCAAGATCATACTCCTTATCAACCAGTGACAAATCATTCAAGAGTTTGAAAAATCTATCATATAAATCAGTCAATGACTCATTAGCCTTTGAGTCAAAGTGTTCATACTCTTGAGTGAGTATTGTCTTCCTGTTCTTCTTAATCGTATCAGTTCCCTGACATCTTGTTTCCAAGGCATCCCATACCTCCTTTGCAGTCTTGCAATTTATTACCCTGTTTGACATTACATTATCAATGGCACTATGCAGTAAGTGTCATACCTTAGCATCCTGAGCAATTGATGCGATATCTTCAGCAGTGTAATCACTCTTCTCCTTTGGTACTGACTTTGCTGCTTCACCTGCAACTGCAACAACAAGCTTGGTTGGTTTGTGAGGCCCTTCCTTGATTCTATCTAGATATTCTCGATTTGTAGCTTCCAGAAACATGGTCATCCTCACCTTCCATATGGGATATTCAGATGGTCTCAATATGGGAACTCTAATAGCCTCATATCGGCTATGGATTTGTGTCTTTGGAGGTTCTTTAGTTTTGGTGGGCTTAGTTGGAGTTTCTACTTCAGACGTGATTATTTTTGGATCTCAAACTGTTTGTGTGTTAACAGATAGGCTCTGATACCACTTGTTAGGTCACACACACACTGTAGAGGGGGTGAATACAGTGTATAGCACAATCAAATCGAACTCTAATAACTCAAGTAACAGAAAACAAACTTTATTCAAAACAATAAACTCTGTTACAGTATGGAACTGTCCTCTCTCAGTGATGAACAAATATCACGAGAGCTGCTAGGGTTATAATGAATAATCTTCTCGATAATGATAACACTTATAGTGTAAACCCTATGTATGTGTTTATATACTACACAATTACAAGATAATCTCTAATTGATATGGAATATAATTATGCTTCCTAAAATATATCAATCAGATATCTTTTCTTCCAAGTATTCCATTCTTCACGGAATTCCTTCTTCATGCATATCTCTTCTTACGTTTGTCTAATCTTCTCTTCCTGTAAATCAGCTACCTTCCTTATCTAAATATTTCCTTTAAGTCCTGATATTATCTTCTGATAAATATCTCCTGAACCTTAAGTACTGATGACTTAAGTTCTGACTTCAGTATAAGTGCTTATTTCAGTTAAGTACTGATTTGTCCTGTTAAAGTAAGATTTGAAAAACTAAACATAAATTATATTAGACATGACATTATCAAATATATCTAACAGGCCCGAAGCAAGCAAAGAAGTTCTTAATGATGATTCAAGCCAAGAAGTTACTATGACAAGGGTGCGAGCATTTCGTTGATAGAAGTCAGGAGCCAACAAAATTTGAAGATATTCCAGTAGTTAATGAATTTCCAGACGTGTTTCCTGATGAGTTACCAGGACTTCCTCCAGATAGAGAAATTGAGTTTGCAATCGACTCAGCACCTGGAACAGAACCAGTATCCAAGCCCCCGTATAGAATGGCGCCCGTTGAGATGAAGGAACTAGCGAAGCAATTGCAAGAGTTGTTAGAAAAAGGAGTAATCAGACCCAGTATATCCCCGTGGGGTGCACCGGTATTATTTGTCAAGAAGAAAGACGGAAGCATGGGACTGTGTATCGACTATAGGGAGCTCCACAAGCTTACTATCAAAAACAAGTATCCGTTACCCAGAATTGATGATTTGTTTGCTTAATTGAAGAAAGCCAAGTACTTCTCCAAGATCGACTTAAGATCGGGATATCATCAACTAAAGATTAAGCCAAAAGATATACCAAAGATAGCTTTCAGGACGAGGTATGGACATTATGAGTTTTTATTAATATCTTTTGGATTGACCAATGCCCCGGAAGCGTTTATGGACCTGTTGAATAGAATTTTCAAGGAATACTTGGATAAGTTCGTTATTGTGTTTATAGACGATATTTTAATATATTCAAAGACGGAATAGGATAATGCAGGACATTTAAGAACAGCTTTGGAGATTTTAAGGAAAAAGAAGTTATATGCTAAATTCTCGAAGTGCGAGTTTTGGCTACAAGAAGTTCAGTTCTTAGGGCACATAGTCAGTAATGAAGGAATCAAAGTGGACCCAGTAAAGATTGAAGCAATTACAAATTGGGAAAGACCGAGAACACCAACAGAGGTAAGAAGTTTCTTGGGATTAGCGGGATATTATCGTCGATACATTCAAAATTTCTCAAGGATTGCCACACCATTGACAAAGCTTACACGGAAGAATGAAAAGTTTATATGGAACGATAAATGTGAAGAGAGTTTTCAGGAATTGAAGCAAAAATTAATCACGACACCTATTTTGTCACTTCCCGACGATCAAGGAAATTTCATAATTTATAGCGATGCTTCTCATAAAGGACTCGGATGTGTTCTGATGCAGCACGATAAGGTGATTGCGTATGCGTCAAGGCAACTGAAACCACACGAACATAAATATCCTACTCATGATTTGGAGCTAGCAGTCATAGTTTTTACTTTGAAAATTTTAAGACATTATCTATATGGAGAAAAATGCGAGATTTACACGGATCACAAAAGTTTGAAATACATATTCACCCAGAAGGAGCTTAATATGAGACAAAGGAGATGGTTAGAATTGATCAAGGATTACGACTGTACAATTAATTATCATCCCGGTAAAGCAAACGTCATAACAGACGCGTTGAGTCGGAAGGAAAAGTTAAATGTGTTATCAGTACCCGAAGAAATTATAAGGAATTTCAGAAACTGGAATTGGAAATTAGAGTTTGCAAGCCTGATGAAGCAAAAGTGTATAGTATGACTCTCCAGCCGGAGTTGTTAGAGAAGATAAAGAAGTGTCAAGAAGAAGTAATGGATTAGGACATAAATCGTTTGGTAGGTGAGGAATTGTGCACGCAAAAGGACGATCAAGGTATTCTTAGGTTTGCTTCTAGAATTTGGATTCCACCAATAACGGAGTTGAAGAATGAAATTTTACAGGAAGCTCATAGTTCAAGGTATTCAATCCATCCAGGGAGTACCAAAATGTACAGAGATTTAAAGGAAAATTATTGGTGGCCAGATATGAAGAGGGAAATTGCGGAATGGGTTAGCAAATGTTATACATGTTAGAAAGTTAAAGCAGAGCATCAGAGACAAAAGCTATAGCCATTGGAGATTCCAGAGTGGTAATGGGAGCATATTGCCATGGATTTCATAATTAGATTACCAAGGACAAAAGCTAATCATGATTCCATCTGGGTTATAGTGGATAGACTTACCAAGTTAGCACATTTTCTGCCTATAAATGAAAGATTTTCACTCGACAAGTTGGTCCATATGTACCTGAAGGAAATTGTAGTTCGTCATGGAGTTCCTGTGTCCATCGTATCTGATCGAGATCCAAGATTTAATTCAAGATTTTGGAAAAGTTTTCAAGATTGTTTAGGAACGAGACTGAATATGAGTACGGCTTACCATCCACAGACGGACGGCCAGAGTGAAAGAACGATCCAGACAATCGAAGACATGTTACGTGTTTGTGCTATTGATTTCAAAGGAAGTTGGGACGAGCATTTACCTCTGGTAGAATTTGCTTACAATAACAGTTATCACTCCAGTATTGGGATCCACCCTACGAAGCTCTTTACGGACGTAAATGTTGATCTCCAGTGTATTGGGACGAAGTAGGAGAATGCAAAAAACTTGGACCTTAATTAGAACAACAAACAAAGGAAGTTGTTGAAGTTATCCAGAAATGATTGTAGCAGCACAAGATCGTCAAAAGAAGTATGCAAATCAATCAAGAAAAGATATGGAATTCTGTAACACCCCCAGATCCGGGGTCGGGGATCCGGGTCGTCACGGTCTTTCTTTCCACAATATCACTTCACTTAATTAATAATAATAACCTTATGCTGTGACCCCACACTAACACACACCACAACCCGTTATAGTCTCAGAGATGAAATTGAAATAAGTACAAGTCTTTGAATCCACAATTTAAAATTATTACAACCCAAAATGATTACTTGATAAATTTACAGTTAATTGCCATTATCTGCCACAAGTTATAATTATACATAATTGATTCTCAAAAATAGAATGCCTGATCTACCAATAGATCTACCTCTGCAGCTATAGCAGCCACAACATCATCGGGAAGACGCGGGACGCTTCCCACGCGCTTGCGCTGGGTCTGCTGGAGTCTGGCCATCTTTCCTAACTGTTGTTGTGTGATGAAGAAATAAAGCAAGAGTGAGCCTTACAGCTCGCAAGATAATATATAGTGATAACAATAATATAAGTATCTAAATGGATACTTACTAGAATCTTTTATCGTGTGTAAGATAATTACTAGTATATACTTACTAGTATATGAGCCTTCTCATAGTACTCATGAAAGTCTTGGTCAAAAGAAATGAACCAAGTTTGATATCTTAATGCGATGAAGTCGCAAAATATTCAGTATATATACATATATACTTTTCAAAATATTGGAAGTCCTCTTCCATGCATAATATACACAAAATCCCAGTGTATAACTGTATAAAAATATCGTTGCAAGGTGATCTCATATATCTAACCTTGTCTCAACGTTTTTCTGAAAATCTTTGTCATTCATAAGACAATTATTAATTAGATATAAGTTTAAAAGATGAGGTTACCAAATACCCCAATATACTTATATCTTTCCCAATACTACTTGAACTACCACCATTCAAGTTATAATCAGTTTCAAAAGTTCATCCCACTGATGAGACCACAAGATAAGACTTGAATAGATTCAATCTTTGAAATATTATTGAATGAAAAAGTTATGAGATACTTTATTTAGCCCCGATATATATATATATCCACATATATATATCCCTTTAAACATTTCCTGGAACCTCTGTTATGCAAAGTATGAACAGAGTTTGAAACATCCAATGAATTTTGGAAAGGAAAAGAATTTTGGCATAAACCCGATATCTCGCTGATCAGGAAAAGATACCAATAAGTAACCTTTTCTACTGTAGATGGATGAATTCCTCACCGGTCATCACCCTGGCCGCATTAGGACCTCGCGCTAGACCGTACCCCGGCCCCTCACGCGTTGATGGACTGCCACCCAGCCACTTACACAATAATAGACCGTACCCCGGCCTGTTGCTTATGCCGGCTCAATGAGATGGGCTTACTTCCCGAACGTTGGGCAAGTAATCAATTCATTTACCAAATCTGCAACCTCGTTGCGAATATTAAATACACCACAGAGCCGGATTCCCCAGGTTTTGAGCGAGTATTTAAATCCCCTTTAAAAAGGAAGATCTTAAATATAAAAATGAGTTTTGGGATCCGCTCTGACTTTTAAAAATCATTTTGAAGACTCGAAAACACTTTAAAGAGTGTTTGGAGTAAGGCTGATTTAATGAAGTAAATCAGTCCCCAGAATATTAGAAAATATCTGAATATTATTAATTAAATAATATTCCCATAAAGAATAGTCTTTATAAAAATAATTGAAGTAGAAGTATTAGAATTTATACTTGAAACGAGTTTTAATTAACCAAAGCTATACTTATATGAAAGTATTATCTTTATTTGAATAATCGAAAATAAGTTTGATTATTGACATCTTATTCTTTAATAAAATAAAGAATATATTTCAGCAAATAATCGGAGTCATAGATCCTCAAATGAATATTCAAATAATATTCAATAAATAAAATAAGTTGAGTCATAATACCTCGAATGAATATTATAAATAATATTCATTAAATAAAATAAAGGAGTCATACATCCTCAAATGAATATTCAAATAATATTCAATAAATAAAATAAAAGAGTCATAAGCCCTCGAATGAATATTCAAATAATATTCAATAAATAATAAAAGGAGTCATACGCCTTCGAATAATATTCGAAATAATATTCAATAATAAATAAAGTTTAAAGTTATCGAATAAACCTTATTCGATTAATAGTTTTGAAAACTATGACCATATATATGTATATATATATAAATATATATATATATATATATATCCATATCCATATATATACAAAATCTACTCGGGATCCTCGACTCCCGGTTTTAGAAAATATTTTCACCTTTTGGGTCCCTATACTAAGGGTATATGCAAGTTACCGCTATCCTCTAGCATAGGTATTATCAACTGAACCAACAGATATATATTTCAAGAATATGAAACAGGCATGCATATATACCATATCACATGCTACAATATATCGCAAGAATTTGCTAAATAACCAACATGCATCTATCGCAAGATAATGCATATACAAGTGTATTCATCACAACAACAGTATAACGGATAGAATACTTGCCTGAGCGACTGGGGGTTACGAATGGCTCGGGACGAGTCTGGTAACCTATAAGCAACAAGTAAGTTGGAATTAAACCAAAGTCACTTGTAAATCTATACTTTAACTAACTTAGACTCTAACGCTTGTTTTGCGCTCACTGATTCGCTTAAGTCACCCGGGTACCCTCGGCTCCACCATTTTTAATAATTTAACCTTTACGAGTTTTAAGGCGATTCCTTCGCGAGTGTATTATCAACTGCCTAACACACTCTACATAAATGTTTCATGCTCCGATTAGTCATTTAAGGGCCTTAACCAAGGTTTCAAAGTAAGGCGAGGGGTAAAGGTTCGTTCGCGAAACACCGTTACTTAAAACGGTCGTTTCTCCTAAACCGTGCATCGGAATCGAACGAACTACATATCAAAACGAAGCTTGAAACATGAACTATCTAATCATGGCAATGGTCAGTTCATGGTAGTTAGTGTTCGGGTGCAAAAGTCATGCACAAAACAGTTTAAGGAAAATTGGGCATTACGACGGCTATACCTTAGCGATTCCCAAATTTTACCAAATCAATTCAATATCAAATCACCACCAATCAACACCAAACCAACCACAACAATCCAAACATCAACCACAAACAAACCAACCTACCACTCCACCATTTTCTAAGTCAAAACATCCATGGATCATAATTCTAATACCAAGTATGATAACGGCTCAATAATTAACTACAATAACTTACATACATAACTAAACATGCTTAATCTCTCATTCACTAATTCAACCATTAAAACCTCCATTTACAATCCAAGCTCATACAAACTTATAACTTAAATCAAAGGGGAAAGCTTGGTTATACCTTCTTGGAGCTTCTTAATATCATCAAAGAGCCTTGAAATTCCTAAGAGAGCCCTGATCTAAGCTTAAACAACCTTGAACTTCCAAAAGAAATCAAGAAATCAAAGTTAGTTCTTGAAAGTTACTATTCATTACTATTCATCATCATCTTTGATGAATTAATTAGCTAAGAAAGACATGATTTTTGAAGCTCAAACTTCTAGGATAACTAAGTTATAATATCAAGAAGCCATGAGAATTACCTTGAGAATTATGAATGAGCCAAGCTTGGACTTTGAATTTCTAAACCTCCATTTTTCATGAAAAAGTCGAAGCTACAAGGTGGGGAGAGAAGAAATGAGTTGCTTGGTTGATTACTTGGTTAAAAAATGTGATTAGAATACTTGGTGGAGGTTTAATCTTGGATAAATATCTTGACTAATGCTTGCATCACCATGCTTACCTCACCATCTAGCCACTTGTCTAATTCTTATGGATTGATGATGTCATCTATTTTCTACTCCACTTGATTAATCTCCCTTGCTTCTCTTACAAGCTTGTTTCTTGACCGTTTATTTATTTTACGGTTCGCTTAACTTTTGTTCTCGTTTATCGTTTGAGGGATCATACCCGGGATCTTATTACTTGGGTTCCCTTAACCTTTCTCAATACATTATATTCCTTTTATGATCCTCTCTTATAATCCTTGAATTTAAATCCTTTTAATCATGTTACCTTATACTCAATTCTTTCGGTATCTGGTGGATTTTCGGGAAAAATTAAAGTGTTCGGATTTGGATTCTGACAATCTTTACATACACTTATATACCACATAGAGTACTAATAATATCTCAGAAGATCAATAAAAGAACCCCTACATAGTGTGGTATGAAAAGTTTTCTCATTCAGCAAAAACACTATTCATAAGGGTTTCAAAATTTTCCCAAAAATTGGGGTTATTACAAATTCGAAGAAGGAAATTTGGTATTACTAAAAGTATCACCGTGGAAGGGATTAACGAGATTTGGAAAGAAAGGAAAGCTGAGCCCAAGATATATCGGACCTTTTGAGATTTTAAAGCGCGTTGGCAAAGTAGCTTACAAGTTGGCGTTACCTCCGCACATGGAGCACATTTACAATTTTTTCACGTATCGATGCTTAAGAAGTATAATCCAGACTCCAGGCATGTAATAGAATATGAGCCAATAGAGCTTCAGGCAGATTTGTCATATGTAGAGAGTCCGATAGAATATCTAGAGGAAAGAGAGAAAGTATTGAGAAATAAAGTGGTAAAGCTAGTAAGAGTATTGTGGAGAAACCCAAAGGTTGAAGAATCAACCTAGGAGTTAGAAAGTGATATGAGAGAAAAGTACCCTCATTTGTTTTCTTAGGAGATTCTGAGGACATAATCCTTTTAAGGGGGAAGGATGTAATATCCGGGATATATCGAGTAATTATTTTTTCTAATAAATAATTATTATGTATGTTCGGTATTTATTTTGTGAATTATTTGTTAAGTGTTAAATGTGTTTGGATGTTTGAAAATAATATAAATTGAGTATTTTAATTTTTATATGTCCAAAATAAAATATAGATAATAGTCATATCTTCCTAATTATTTTTATGTTGATTTATCATTTTATAGGAAATATATGGATTTTATAAAATCTTTTTCCGAGTATTTAAAAACTATTGTATACAAACGGGAACCAACCGACGTCATCCGTTTTTATGTTTTTATAATCTGAAACTCTTCCGAGAACTCCTTCCTAACCTAATTGCAATATTTCGAGCATTTTCCATGTTTCGACTTTTTCGATCCGGCGTACGGTTTGTCCTGTGCGGGTCCCGGTGCAACATTTTCGATACATTATTCGTTTCGGTAAATCAATAAAACTCGTATTTTTGATAAACGGGATCTTTTTATTAAACTATCACAATTATCACCTCGAAATACATGTAACCAGGTGCTGAGACCAAGACCGCAGTACAAATTGTATTGATTTGGATAATTATCCCGAAAACCGGTACCGTTTGGATCAATTTTTATAAATAAACGTACCATTTTGTGTCTGGAATGATCCAACGGGATATTAATTTTCCGTAATTATAAATAGCCTTTACCGTATTTTATTTTGTACCAGAAATCATTTGGAAACATTATTTACAGAGTTTTTATAGAGAAAATACTATAATTATATTTTGTTATTCGTAATCAAACACAAATTCAGAGGCGTTATCGATATCCGATTTTGGCGTACATATACTCAAAACGAAGCTACTGAAATCTAGAATCCAAATCTTCCATCAATTTCAACCCAGAAACATCAGGTAATTTTTTATTAATTTTATTTATATTCGAATTTCTTGGTATTTAAATTATGAATTTTTGTTCGAAAGATTGTTTATATGATTTGATGATTGTATGTTGTAGAGCTTGTTTTCCTGATCATTTTGGTATATTAAACTCATGATTTGGAGTTCAATAACATGTTTAATTTTGAGTTTGATTTTCGAATTTTAGAATTAGGGTTTATATTACTTTGACTGTTTTCAATTCGATTTGGGGGTTTCTTATTTCGGGATTGTTAGATGTTCTAGAGGGGTGGGTTGTGTTCCTTATGCAATTTGCAATCGATCCATGTAAATTTTATGAATTGACGAGACCTGTAGAGCAGTGAGTTGTAATTTGAAGTTTCTGCCGGGTTTTTATTCGAGCTCGCCGGAAAACATTGTCCAGGGGTTATAAACCCGAACTGAACCTATTTCTGAATTATTGTTGTGTTAAGGAATTGATTGGAGTAGAGACATGAATCAAACGATTCCGTATTTGTCTGAATTAGCCTCGCCGGATTCTTTGTCGACCGTCGAGTTCTTCAAAACCCAGGTGACCCGTCCGGGTCGATTTTGACCCGGATTTTTGACCCGGTTTGACCCGGTTTCAATTCATTCTTATCCTAAAAATCTTCTTGTTATGGATAAAAAGCTAAGGTTATTATTTGCTGTATTTATTACTAAGATTCTAGAGCTCAAGGCCTTTAATGGCTGCTCTCGTGTTTCGTGACTCAATCTGCCTTTACGAGATGCCTACGTATCTCTGTGAATTAGAGAATCAAGCCAAAAAACGTAGTTCTGATTGGTGGAGGTGAGACCCCTTATATAGATGTGGGAGTCCTTGAATTGGACTTGGTATAGGAGACTTGGTGGACAAGCCTCTGAATTAGGATAGACTTAGGAGTCCTAGGAAGTAGGAAGCTGATTCCTTATCCTTTTAGGTCCCCTTGAGGCTAATCTATAAGGATTTATATCCTTATCGGGACTCTTCTCAATAGCTGATTTTTCCCTTATTAATTAATTACGAAATTAATTAATAATCAGGGCTTTGGGCCTTTTTTATTCCACCAGGCCTGATCTGGTCCATCAGGCTTAACCTTTCTGGTCTGAATATTATACATCTTATTATTGGGCCTAGCAGCCCACAGCTGGTACAATTAATGCAGTATTTAATTATACAATCATAATTTATTTATCCCTATCATTTGCCCCCCAACTTTTGGGAAACATTGATTAGGTTTCGCAGAAGTTAAGTCTATTCGTTCCCTTACAGGGTTTCGTTTTTCCGTAAAGTGTGGAGCGACCTACACATTTACAATGAATTTTTCCTTTTATTCAGGAATTATCTTAATTTCCGGGAATTTTTCCCTTATTTTCTGGATTTTTCCCTAATTTCATGGGATTTATCCTTAATTTCTGGATTTTTCCCTAATTTCCTGGGATTTATCCTTAATTTTCTGGATTTTCCCTAATTTTCTGGGATTTATCCTTAATTTTCTGGATTTTCCCTAATTTTCTGGGATTTATCCTTAATTTCTGGATTTTTCCCTAATTTCATGGGATTTATCCTTAATTTTCTGGATTTTTCCCTAATTTTCTGAAAATAATAGTATTTTTCAGAAATTATTTAAGGAATTTCCTTATTTTTCTGTAATTTTCCAGGAATTTTTCCCTCCCTTTTTCTCTTTTTTTTTCTTCCTTTTCTCTTTTCTCTCTTTTTTTTTATGCAGATTTCGACCAGGAATCCATTCGACCAGGATCCTGGTCGAATTAACCTCCATATTGCCCTGGTCGACAGGATTTCGGGTAGGATGGTTTCGATCAGGAATCTTGGTCGAATTTCGGCCAGGATTTCTTCCTAATTTTTTTTTTTATATATATATATATTTCGAGCAGAGAATTTTCGGTCAGGATTTTGGGTCAGAATTCCTTGTTTTGACCGAATTAGCCACCTTTTGTTGCCCAGGTCGACGTAAGTTCGGGCAGGATCCATTCGACCAGGATCTTGCCTTGATTTCTAGTCGAATGAGTCTTAATTCAGGTCGAATTAAGCTAATTTTTCAGCCCTGATCGACAAGATTTCGACCTCAGGAGCTTCGATCAGGATTCCTTTGTGTTTCCTGGTCGAATTGGTCTTGAATTAATTTCTTGCATATATTTCTGTAATTTGGATTTGGGCCCTTAAACCTGGGCTGTATTCTTTTGGGCCATCCCCTTTTTTGGTTTATAACCTGGGCCCATTTCAATTGGGTTTTGTATTTTTAACTAATTGGGCCCTTTTCTGGGCTGGTTTTATTGGGCTGACCTTGGGGCCCACTATTTTTATTAATCCTGGGCCTAAAAAAATCATTTTGGGCCTCAAATAGGGCTTTTTGTATTTGGGCCTTGGTACTGGGCCTTGGGTTTTTCAAGATTTTTCTAGAATTGGGCCTCATTTCTGAGCCCAAATTCCAAATTCTTCTAAGGTTATTCTGGATTCTTCCAGAATCTTCAAAAAAAATTCAAATTTCTCTTAATTTTTCCAGGGATTTTCTGGATAATTCCAGAACCTTCTTATTTTTGGGCTCAAATGGGCTTTTTTGAGGCCCAAATCCCCTTCTTCTTGGCTATAAAAAGGTGGGATGAGGGTGTGTTTCCTCACACCTCTCATTTCACTTCTCCACTCATCCTACAAATTTCTCCCTCTTCTCTTCCTTTAGTTTTTTTGGCCACTCCTCCCTTCAAGACTTTCAGGTTTTCTAGGCTTTACTAATGGCTGACAAGAATTCCGAGATAGCGGCGAAGATTGCCTCGGCTTCAAAACGAGGTAAGGATATCGAGATCCGTTCTTCGTACATGTCTTTAATCGATATGATTAACACTAGGGGGGATGAATATCCCTCTACTGCACATCTCGATTCTTTTAATCATTGTAACACTTGGCACAACATTGATTTCAATAAACTAAATGCTCGTTATAACGTCCTTCCTCCTTTTAGATTAGTTCCAGTCTCTGGTGGTGACCGTACTTGCCACTGGAGACCCGACACTCTTTTCATTTACACAGATGCCCTTAATGCTGGGCTTAGGTTTCCTTTCCATCCTTTTATTCCTCATCTTTTGGCTGATTTACAAATTAACCCGTGTCAGCTTCCTCCAAACGCCTGGAGGAATATTCTATGTTTTATGGTTTGTTGTCTTAGGGAGGGCTTTCCTCTTTCTGTAGCCGTTTTTAGGAAGGTCTTTCAGTGTTATAATAGTTCTTCCAATATCTGTGGCTGGGTCTATGTCAAGCAAAGGCCCAAAAGCAAACATATCTTTAACAGCGCCTCTATTCCTGATAATAATCAAAATTGGAGGAATAGTTTTGTTGGGTTACGTTGGGAGAATGGTGACTGGGGCACACTTTTTCGATCTTCCTTCGGGAAGGTCAGTGATGGTAGCCTCAAATCCATTCACTTAACTCCTGAAGAAACTATTATTTATAATGGGCTTACTCAGGATGATGGCACCACCACCAGCTGGACTCTCTTAGAGGAGTTTTCCCTGATTCATGTGGGACTATCCTCTGTTTCTCAATAGGGTATTTTTCTTCCCTTCTCAATTTTACTTCATTTCATGCATTATTAACATCACTTATTTTGTCCTTTGCTTTGTTTCAGCTGCTAAGGAGATTAATGAGGACAATGTTCCTTTGGTTGAGGAAACAGCTAGGATGAAGAAAGCTCGGCTCGCAGGCCTAGACACCCGGGGAAAGGCCACGGAGCCTATCTTTTTGAAGAAGCACAAAGAGCCTATGGGGGAGGCTTCAACTGAAGGAGTTGGGGGGCATAGTGCTCCTATCACTGCTGCTGCCCCTACTGCTACTGCCACAGGCGCCTTCCAGCCTCTCTGGGGATTCCGCCGAGGGGACACCGTGGTTGGTTCCACGAAACATGCTTGGGATTGGTCCTACCATAGCGTGACTCCAAAGGACTTTACTGATGTGGTGGCCACCCCTGACCTTGAGAGGATTAAGCTCATGGGAGCCCAATCTCTGGCTTCGGTATGCCTTCTCTCTTTTAAATTTATCTTTCATTCTTGTAGCATTTTCTTGCCTTATACTTCGTTGATTGCTTTGTTTCAGTCTAACGCCTATTTTCAAGGCGCCGTGAGGCAAGCCGAGTCATGGAAGCGGGCTTCTGATAAGGCCGACAATGCCCTCAGGAGGCAACAGAAGAAGTATGCTACCCTGGAGAAGAAGCTCAAGCGCAAAGAGGAAGAACTCGGAGAGTCTAACGCCGAGCTGGTGGTACTTCGGGCGGAGAAGGATAAAGCTATAGACAACTATCTGGACTCGGAGGAGTTTGCCCAATCCATGAGGATTAGGGATGATTCAGTCTTTCCCGGGTTTTTTAGGACTGGTTGGGACACGGCCCTTGGGACCGTGAACGAGGCTTGTCCTGATATTAACCCGGCGGACTACATCTGCCCTGATGACGAGGCTTTGCTACAGAGGTTTTGTACCCGAGTAGTTGTCTCGGACCATGTTCCTCAGGATCCACTCCTTCCTCCTCCCGAGTCTTCTTCCAGACCTGCTGAGGACGACAGCTCTTCCTCCTCCTCCGAGACGACAGAGACATCCAGCGAGAGTGGAGAGGATGATAATATGGATGCCGAGGGTACTTCAGCTCCTTAGAGCTTTTTCAGCCCTGCGTGGCTTTCTGTTTTTTATCCTATTTTCGAGACTTTATTTATCAAATTTTTATAATATCTATCAGATCTATTTCATTTATCACCTTCTATGCTTGCATCCATGCATTTGATTTTTATTTGTTAGGCCACAAACATACTTTGAAGAACTCATGAATTTTGTAAAATTGTCTGGGATTCGTCCCTTACACAAGTAATAATAAACTTCGTAATAAAACTAAAACATATAAATCCTAAGCAAGCAAAGCTTCAAGGTGCTTTTCAACCTACTCGCCATCCTGACGAGTGAGAATCGTATCCGGCTGCCCTACACATAGTAAACCTTCAGGTTTTGTGCATGCCAAGTTCTCGGGACTTCAAATCCATCCATAGTCTCTAGCTTGTAGGTTCCTCTACCTTGAACACTCTTGACTCTGTACGGCCCTTCCCAATTCGGGGCAAGCTTCCCTTTTTGTCCTACACCAGATGCTTCTATCTTCCTCAAGACTAGATCGCCTTGTTTAAAAAACCTTTCTTTAACCCTTAGGTTGTAGTAGAATGAAGCCTTTTTCTGATATTCTACTATCTTTGCATGTGCCTTATCTCGCACTTCATCGATCAGATCCAGGGCTAACCTCTGCCCTTCCTCATTTTCTTCTACGTTGAAAGCCTGAATTCTTGGAGAGGAATGTGATATCTCCACGGGAACTACTGCTTCTGCCCCATATGCCAACATGAAAGGAGTTGCTCCTGTCGTGACTCTACAGGTAGTCCTATAGGCCCATAATATGGGAAGTATCTCATCCACCCAATTATTTCTTGACTTCTCGATCCTCTTCTTTAGTCCATCCAGGATTATCCGATTTGCTACCTCTGCTTGCCCATTGGCTTGCGGGTGAGCCACAGAGGTGAATCGTAATTCAATTTCATTTTCTTCACAATACTTCTTGAATTCCTCATTGTTGAATTGTGCTCCATTGTCAGTGACGAGGATACGGGGAATTCCATATCGGCACATAATGTTTTCCCACAGGAATTGTGCAACCTGCTTAGTTGTGATTTTGGCCAAGGGTTTGGCTTCGATCCACTTGGTGAAATAATCAATGGCTACAATCAGAAATTTCCTTTGTGCCGTGGCCATAGGAAAAGGCCCTAGAATATCCATCCCCCACATGGCAAAGGGAATAGGCGAGTTGATAGAGGTCAGCATCTCGGGGGGTTGTCTAACAACTGGTGCATGCTTCTGACAGCGAACACACTTCTTCACATACTCTTTGGCATCAGCCATCATTTCTGGCCAATAGAAGCCTAAACGGGTTATCTTATGAGCCAAGGCCCTGCCCCCCAAGTGCTGCCCACAAATACCTTCATGCACTTCCTCAAGAGCCAAGCGCGCCTCGTCGGGCCTGAGACACCTCAAGTAAGGAACCACGAAAGATCTCTTATACAGAATTCCATCTATCAAGGAGTACCTTAGCGCTCGAATAGTTAACTTCCGTGCCTCAGTTGCATTACTTGGCAACCAACCGGTCTGAATGTGAGCCTTGATGGGATCAATCCATGACGTCCCCAAGCCTATGGGAGCCACAAGCTTAACATCTATGCTCCGTGTCTTCAAAACACGGAAGTACACACTTCCTGAACTTTCTTCAATCTCAGACGAAGCGAACTTTGATAGCGCATCTGCTTTAGCATTTTCTTCCCTTGGAATGTGTTCAACATGGCATTCATTAAATTGGGTCATCACAGCCCTTACTAGGCGAACATACTTAGCCATCGTATCATCCCTTGCCTCAAATTCTCCCTTTACCTGGGATATGATCAGTTTCGAGTCTCCACGGACCTTTAAGTTTTTGACTCTAAGTGTCCCAGCTAGACCAAGGCCAGCAATCAGGGCTTCATACTCTGCTTCATTGTTTGTGGTTGGGAAGTCTAGCTTCATAGCATACTCAATTAGGAATCCATCAGGGCTTTGCAAAATCAACCCTGCTCCACTGGAATTTGTTTTTGATGCTCCATCAAAATAGAGAACCCAATATTCTTTCTCCTTGTCCCCATTGTCGACTCCCTTGTCTTGAGGTATGGTATCTTCCTACCCCCCGACTTCTTGGTTGGGTATGGTACATTCCACCACGAAGTCAGCTAGTGCATGGGCTTTTATGGCCGTACGTGGCTTATACTTGAGATCAAACTCTCCCAACTCTATTGCCCACTTAATCAGTCTCCCACTTGCCTTAGGACTGTGAATGATGTTTCTCAGCGGCTGATTTGTTAGCACTTCAATCTGGTGAGCTTGAAAATAAGGACGCAGCTTTCTTGAAGCCATTACCAAGGCTAAAGCGAATTTCTCAATAGTGAAATAATTCAACTCTGCACCATGCAAGATTTTGCTGACATAGTATACGGGTTTCTGGACTTTCAGTTCCTCCTTAACCAACACCGCGCTCAAGGCGCTTTCTGAAACAGCCAAGTACAAGAATAAAACTTCACTCAGAACTGGCTTGGCCAACAACGGGGCCTGGCCCATATACTTCTTTAACTCTTCAAATGCCTTCTGATTTTCCTCACTCCATATAAAGTCTTTAATGTTCTTTAATGACTTGAAGAATGACAAGCACTTGTCTCCTGACTTGGAGATGAATCGTCCTAGCGCAGCAACCCTTCCTGTGAGTTTCTGAACATCCTTGACAGTTTTTGGGGGTTCCATGTCCAGGATTGCCTTTATTTTATCGGGATTAGCCTCAATTCCCCTCTTTGAGACCATCAATCCCAAGAATTTTCCAGATCCTACTCCGAAAGCACACTTCGTAGGATTCAACATCATCTTGTGGTACCTCAGGACCTCAAAAGCTTCCCTCAAATGGGTTATATGATCAGTCTTTACTAGACTCTTGACTAGCATGTCATCAACATAGACTTCCATAGTCTTCCCAATAAGATCCTTAAAAATTTTATTCACCAACCTCTGATAGGTGGCTCCTGCATTCTTGAGACCAAACGCCATAACAAGATAACAATAAACACCAAAGTCAGTGATAAATGATACCTTTGGAATGTCATTCTTATGCATTTTGATCTGATTGTATCCGCTAAATCCATCCATGAAACTCAGCATCTCATGCCCAGCGGTGGCATCAATCAAAATATCAATTCTCGGCAACGGAAAACAGTCTTTGGGGCATGCATCATTCAAATCAGTGAAGTCTATACACATCCTCCACTTTCCATTAGCCTTCTTCACCATTACAGGGTTGGCTAGCCACTCCGGAAATTGGATCTCCTCAATGAATCCAGCTTCTAAGAGCTTTTCTACTTCCTGTTTTATAGCCTCTTGTCTTTCTGGGGCAAAATTTCTTTTCTTTTATTTCACTGTCTTCCGGCTTGGATCCACGTTTAGCTTGTGAGTAATTAACTCCGGGTCTATGCCTGGCATATCAACTGCTGACCATGCAAACACATCACTATTTTCTTGTAAAAAATTCACTAACTTCCCTCTAAGAGGCTCCTCTAATGTGGCTCCAATGAAAGTTATCCTCTCAGGATTCTCGGGGTCTAAAGGAACCGAAACCAATTCTTCTGCTGGCCTTCCTCTATTCTCATCATTTTCTCGAACATCCATATCTTCAATAGGAAGAACCTGCCCCCCGACTCCATCTGCCCTCAAAGAGGCCACATAACAGCTTCTAGCCATTTTTTGATCTCCTCTCTCTTCTCCAATCCCGTTTCGGGTGGGAAACTTCATGACTGAATGGTAGGAAGAGGGGACTGCCTTGAAGGCATGTATCCCTGTTCTCCCCATGATAGCATTATAAGTTGAACTAGCCTTTACCACCATGAAATCCAGCATCTGCGTTGCTTGCCTTGGTTCCGTACCTATGGTGGTTGGCAATTTGATTATCCCTTCCACAGGACATTCTACTCCAGCAAATCCATATATCGGCATGTCGGTTGGTGTCAACTGGGAGTCGTTATATCCCATTCTTAGAAAGGTGTCGTGGAGCAAGATATCCACAGAAGCACCATTATCCACAAGGACCCTCTTAACCGGGCTATTTCCTATTATCGGTGTTATGACCAGCGGGTCGTCATGGGGAAACTTCACACCCTCTAGGTCGGAATCATCAAAAGCCAATGTTACTTCTGTCCTGGCCCTCTTCGGGGCTTCTCCAACAATATGCATAACCTCCCTAGTATATGCCTTTCTGGAATTTTTGGACAATCCAGCAGCAGTTGGACCTCCAAAGATCGTGTTTATCACTGGCCCTCGAGGGCGTCGCGGTCCTCCAAAAATTGCATTTATAACCGGCCCTCTGGGTTGGGGATTCCGCCCCTGATCATCTTGGTCCCTCCTACGATCTTCAAAGTTCTTCCTTCCATTATTATTTCTGTCCCCTCCATCTCCAGTATACTTGTTCAACCTTCCTTTTTGAATCAAAAACTCAATTTCATCTTTTAATTGCCTACACTCATCGGTGTCATGGCCAACATCCTTGTGAAACCTGCAATACTTGCTCTTATCTAGCTTGGCGGGATTAGCCTTCAAGGGCTTAGGCCAGCGAATATCTCTATCTTTCTCAATCTCCATCAAAATCTGACTTCTAGGAGCACTCAGCTTAGCGTATTCAGTGAACTTTTGCCCAGGTCCTCCCTTCTTGGGGGTTGAATCAGGGTTTTGTTCGGTTCTAGGATATTTGTCCTTAGCGATATACTCCAGATCAGTTTTTCGCTTCTTGCCTCCAGTGGGCTCATTACTCACTACAGTCTTCCTCATGCTTTCTTCAACCTTGATATACTTCCCTGCCCTCTCTTGGAGTTGCAACATGTTTTCAGGGGGACGTTTGGCCAAGGACATCTTGAAAAACTCATCCCTAGTTCCTTGTTGCAGTGCTATCATGGCTACCTTATCATCAAGGTCTGGGACTTTTAAAGCCTCCTTTGTAAAACGATTCAGGTAATCTCTCAAGGATTCCTTAGCTCCCTGCACAAGACTCATAAGAGATGCTGAACTTTTCTCATGGACTCTTCCACTGATGAATTGCTTAATAAAAGCCTGACTTAATTCTCTGAATGATCCAATAGAATTTGGGGGCAGGCGACTGTACCATCTTTGAGCCATACCCGACAGGGTTTGAGGGAAGGCCCGACACTTTATAGCATCATTCACGGGTTGCAGCAGCAGTGCATTAGAGAATGTCCTAACATGATTAGCGGGATCTCCCGTGCCATCATAGGCTTTGATAGTGGGCATCTTGAATTTCCTCGAGATATGGGCATTCATTATCTCTTCTGTGAAGGGTGGAGTTGGATCATCAGGATCTCCAAGGGGAAGGAGATTGTTTGGATCAGTTCTTGGGACAGCAGCCCTTCTTCTTACCGGACCATCCAGGTCTATGACAGGAGGAGGATTTCTCCCCCTAGGAGGTATCTGGGGTCTGGTGGCCTGGTGAGCCTCCAAATCACGCCTCAGCCTTTGGATTTCAACCTCATGAGCCCTGATCCTTTCCTGCACTTCTTGGGGATTCGCCCCTGGGGTGCTCTGGGGGCGTTGCTTTCCATCGGCCATTGGCTCTTTTCCAGGACGCCTCCTTCTCGGGGCCACTTCATCATCCGAAGATTCAGAGTCTCTCTCAGTGTATGGACCAGAAAATTCCCGATCCTCAGGGATAGGACCCAAACCTCGTATATAGGGGGGCGACCGTCCTCGTGCTTCGCTTCGCCCAGCATATCCGCTTCCTCCAACCTCAGGGTGAAGGGGCATCCCATAAGGGGGGTTAGTAGTAACAATAGTTGAATATTCATACCCGACGGGTCGAGAATTCACAGGTATATGTATTTGTTGAACTTGAGGATTCGTACCTTGAATCGGGGGAGTTGTCCCTTGTAGCTGGGGTTGAGTTTCCCCTGTCTGGGCTTCCTCCTGAGTAGATGCATAAGTTGAATGGGGAGGAACCTCCACGGTTGATGAAATCACCTGGGTTGTCTCTGATGGTGTTCCTTCCTCTAGAGCTCCAATTATTCTCCGTGTTCTCGCCATGGTTGTTGTTGTGCTTCCCACAGACGGCGCCAAATGTTATGGATAAAAAGCTAAGGTTATTATTTGTTGTATTTATTACTAAGATTCTGGAGCTCAAGGCCTTTAATGGCTGCTCTCGTGTTTCGTGACTCAATCTGCCTTTACGAGATGCCTACGTATCTCTGTGAATTAGAGAATCAAGCCAAAAAACGTAGTTCTGATTGGTGGGGGTGAGACCCCTTATATAGATGTGGGAGTCCTTGAATTGGACTTGGTATAGGAGACTTGGTGGACAAGCCTCTGGATTAGGATAGACTTAGGAGTCCTAGGAAGTAGGAAGCTGATTCCTTATCCTTTTAGGTCCCCTTGAGGCTAATCTATAAGGATTTATATCCTTATCGGGACTCTTCTCAATAGCTGATTTTTCCCTTATTAATTAATTACGAAATTAATTAATAATCAGGGCTTTTGGGCCTTTTTTATTCCACCAGGCCTGATCTGGTCCATCAGGCTTAACCTTTCTGGTCTGAATATTATACATCTTATTATTGGGCCTAGCAGCCCACAGCTGGTACAATTAATGCAGTATTTAATTATACAATCATAATTTATTTATCCCTATCACTTCTAAAATCCTGTTCTTGCATTATAACCCCTGAAGTTTCCAGAACTTTACAAATTCTGGATTCCTGTTTTGAAATCTTTCAAATTTCGGATTTCTTTTTATAAATTATTTAAAAAATTGTTTTTAATTTCCAAAAATTCCGAAAATGATTATTTTAATTCCAAAAATCATTATTTTAATTCCAAAAAATATTTTTAATTCAAAAATAAATCTGAATTAATTAGTTAATTAATTTCAGTTCATATTTAATTGATTAATTGGTCAACTAATTCGAAAATTAATTGATTAATTGATTTAATTAATTATTAATTGATTTTAATTAAATATTTAATTAGATTTAATTATTTAAAAATGATTTAAAAATTTCAAAAAATAGTTTCGAGCTTTAAAATATTATTTTAAATTGTTTTCAAGGCTCGATAATTATTATAAAATTGTTTTGAAGCCAGATTTGGCCAATTGAACCCTATTTATTACTCTGAAGCCAATTGAAACAGATAGTCAAGGAGTAGACGGTTGTGATTGGAAGTTAATGCAGTATAGCAAGCTAGTACCAGGCAAGTGTTCTAAACTTTCTCGAAATATATCGTAGCTGATTGATAGTCCTGTTTTATATTACAAGTGCTTTGAAGCACTGAAACCTAAACCATGATTCCAGTTATTGATCTTGAGCCGTAAACCTTATTCTTTCTAAACCATTGATTGTTGTACACCCAGATACGAACCACAAATATACGATACTACTCCACAAATACATACAAACTAAATACCAAACACTGAATTGAATTACTTACATACTCAAACCATTGTACCTTATGATTTGAAAGATCAATTCCTGGTAACCCTGAAACATTAATTCCTTTGTTATCCAATTCTTTCATTACCTAACAGCCAAGCTTTGAAATTGCCATATTGACCCTTTGTGAAAGTTGAAACCATTTCATTATCGAACATCCAATGTTGTTTATGATTATGTTTATTGCTTACATTGTTTATTCTGTTATTATGTTAGAATTGGATTTTTTTATAAAATTATGGACCAGATTCGTGGTCAGACCATATAAATGGTCAAGTTAGGCCAATGTGTGCCTTGGATCCAGTAGTTAGGGCAGTGTTGTGTGCTTTGCTCGGGGTTAGTGCGTGACTGATCAGCAACCTAACCTTGGTTTTTAAAATGAAAATATAATATCCAATTCTAAATCATAATTCATTGTTCGCTTGATATCATAACCTCTTCACTTGATGATTATTATTCTCAATTTTGTCATTTTGACTTGCTGAGCTAGTTAGCTCATTTGTGCGATATTGTTATGTTCTTTTCCAGTTAAGAAGGAACCAGTTGGTAGCGAGGATCCTAAGTCCAGCGCGAGAGCTAGGGGTTCAGGTTGATCGAGTTAAGCTAGTAGGCATCTTTTGAGATAATTTAAGTTTGTAAAAGTTTATAATAATATTTAATACTCAGTTTTGAGTTTGAATAGTTGGGATTTGGACATTTGTAATATAAAGTGTGTGTGTGGCTTGTGTGCATACTTTAACCTGTTGTGGTCCGTGATAATTTGTAAGTAGGGTCACTGCATATTATTATTATCTTTATTATTGTTATAAGCAGGTTATAAATAAGGTGTGTGTGTGTGTGGACCCCAAACTTCTGACCCGGGTTTGGAGGGCGCCACAGGTTTGGTATCAGAGCTACAGGTTATAAGTCACTGACACAAGCCTAGGTTGACGGGAATGGGTAGAGGGTTAGGATTAGAAGAAAGGAATAGAAAAATAGAACGTCGAGAGGTTGAGTGATACGATATAATAGGTATTAGTATAATTCGCGTCATGGTTCAAGATTCTTATATTGCGATATGATTTCAAATAACAGCGATGGCCGACTCTTTCATCCTCGTATCAGCTGATCACTCAGAGCCCTCAGTTAGAGTACCATCTTCATATCCACGTCCTGTTGTTCCACCAGTGTTGGCTATTTTACCTCCACCTGTGTTGTAGCCCGTACCACTGCAGGCTATTCCACCCCCAGGCATGAGGCCACCTATCAGAGGACCCCCACCAGCTGATTCAGATTCTACTGGGCATTCAGTTGCGAGTGCCCCATTCCAGTCTACATTGCATCCAGTTCCTTATTACCGGTATGAGGCTCTTTTGTTGGAGCGTGATTCCTTGTTAGCCCAGATCCGAGAGCTACAGCATCTCATTAGGACTACAGATGTTGATCGTGGTGTGAGGGAGCTTCGAGAGGAGATCCATGTGACATGCAGGATTCTTGAGGCTAGGCTACATGGAGCTACACTACCTGGTCGAGGCCCTGATGCACTTATGGGATGGGCTACTGAAGTGATGGAGGACTTTGAGAGGCTGGGAGGACCAGAGTTTCCTTGGAGTTGAGCCAGAGATCCAGAGATGGAGATGCTGATCAGTGTTGTTATGGTTGTGTAGTATGTACAGTAGTGTGTAGTATATATCAGTAGACTTTTGGGTTGTATTTATAGATTAGATTTGCTGACTAGTGAGTAGGTTGTTATACCCTTTTGCTTTTAATTCCGAAGCATCTTTACGCTTGTACTACCTAAAACTTTTGATCTATATATATCAGTACCTTTTTCCTTTCCAGCATTGTCATTTACTTTACTGCACCTGTTTTACTTTACCTTATTTATTACACCAGTTATACCACTGTAATACCATGTACCCTATTCCCATAACTATTTATATTCTGTAAAGAAGCATGCAATTTACTTAGTTCAACTGTTACAACTGTTTTCAAAAAGAGATATTTCTATTTTCCAAAACTTTTCTTTTATGTAAAGGATTTGATTTAAAAGCTAAATAAGTTGTTTGATTATTTACAGAAAATGCCTCCCAGAAGAAATACCCGCACAACAACCAAAATGAAGAAACCAACAACAACAACAATAATAACCAATATGTTACAAACCAGAATGTGAACCCAGGACCCATAGACCCAGCAATAGCCTAGATTCTCCAAATCTTGGCCTAGCAAACAGTTCACCTGGCACAATAACAACAAAGACCGACCAATCCTCAGGTAACTTTCAAAACTTTTCAGGCGGTAAACCCACCAGAATTTAAGGGTTCCTTAGAACCGATTGAAGCAAATGTTTGGTTAAAGGAAATAGAGAAGTCATTTGCCTTAGTAAAGGTGAAGGAGGATTAGAAGGTTGAGTTTGCGAGTTATTACTTGAAGAATGAGGCCACCTATTGGTGGGAGACTGTGAAGACATTGGAAGGAATAAATGTTATTACTTGGGAGAGGTTCAAGGAATTTTTTTTAGAAAAATATTTTCCCCAGTTTGTTCAGGATCAGATGGAGCTGAAGTTTTTAGAATTAAAGCAAGGAAATATGTCGGTGGCAGATTATGAGAGTAAGTTTGAAGAGTTGTCAAGGTATGTGCCGTCATATGTGGATACTGACAAGAAGAAGGCTAAGAGATTCCAGCAAGGTCTGAAGCCATGGATCAGAGGAAAGGTAGCCATTTTTGAATTGGATACCTAAGCAGGAGTTGTACAGAAGGCCATGACTGCAGAGACAGAGAGCGAGATGTCACAGAAGGAAAAAGAAAGTAAGAAGAGAAAGTCTGAAGGGAATGAAGGTCAGTCACAATCAGGGAAGTTTCCAAATTTTAAGAAGGGCAAGTTTCAGCCAGGAAGAAATTTTAACTTCAGAAGGCAAAATGCAGGCGACGGAGGCCACGGCAACCGTCCAGTTAATGTGAATCAGCCGAATCAGTTGAGATTAACTTTTCCAGATTGCCAGGTATGTGGGAAGAAACATGGAGGAGTTTGTAATAAGTTGAATGTGATTTGTTTCAAGTGCAATCAGAAAGGGCACTATTCGAGGGAGTGCCGAAATCAGCCAGCAAAAGAGCCAGCAAACAAGGATCAGCCTATCCGGAATCCAGCAGTGAAGGTTCCAGCCATTGGATTTACCTGCTTTAAATGTGGGAAGCCAGGATATATAGCCATGGATTGCAAGACACCAGCCCCAGTTAGTAATGTATTGAGAATTATGGGATCTACCCCAGCAGTGAATGAGACTCCAAGGGTTAGAGTTTTTGATATGTCTGTGAAGGATGCTATCCAGGATACTGATGTCGTGGCAGGTACGCTTAATGTGAATTCTTTATGTGCCAAAGTGTTAACAGATTCGGGAGCAACTCGATCGTTTATTTCTCAAGATTTTTTTAGTAAGTTAAATTGTTCAGTTGAATATTTAAATGAAATAATGACTATGGAATTAGCAAATCAAGAACGTGTATCTATTAATCAAGTTTGTGAGAATTGTGAGATTGAGATTTCTGGTAGTAAGTTTTGTATAGATTTGATACCATTCAAGTTAAGAGAATTTGACGTTATCTTAGGAATGGATTGGTTATCTAAGCACAATGCCCAGATAGATTGTCGAAATAAGAAAGTAATAGTGAAGACGCCAGACGAAAAGATAGTAACGTTCAAGGGCCAGAAGCAAGCAAAGAAGTTCATAACGATGATTCAAGCCAAGAAGTTACTACGATAAGGGTGCGAGCATTTCGTTGATAGAAGTCAGAAGCCAACAAAATTTGAAGATATTCCAGTAGTTAATGAATTTCTAGACATGTTTCCCGATGAGTTACCAGGACTTCCTCCAAATAGAGAAATTGAGTTTGCAATCGACTTAGCACCTGGAACAGAACCAGTATCCAAGCCCCCGTATAGAATGGCGCCCGTTGAGATGAGGGAACTGGCGGAGCAATTGCAAGAGTTGTTAGAAAAAGGAGTAATCAGACCCAGTGTATCCCCGTGGGGTGCACCGATATTATTTATCAAGAAGAAAGATGGAAGCATGAGACTGTGTATCGACTATAGGGAGCTCCACAAGCTTACAATAAAAAACAAGTATCCGATACCCAGAATTGATGATTTGTTTGACCAATTGAAGGAAGCCAAGTACTTCTCCAAGATCGACTTAAAATCGGGATATCATCAACTAAAGATTAAGTCAGAAGATATATCAAAGACAGCTTTCAGGACGAGGTATGGACATTATGAGTTTTTAGTAATGTCTTTTGGATTGACCAATACCCCGACAGCGTTTATGGACTTGATGAATAGAATTTTCAAGAAATACTTGGATGAGTTCGTTATTGTGTTTATAGACGATATTTTGATATATTCAAAGACGGAAGAGGGTCATGTAGGACATTTAAGAACAGCTTTGGAGATTTTAAGGAAAAAGAAGTTATATGCTAAATTCTCGAAGTGTGAGTTTTGGCTACAGGAAGTTCAGTTCTTAGGGCACATAGTCAGTAATGAAGGAATCAAAGTGGACCCAGCGAAGATTGAAGCAATTACATATTGGGAAAGACTGAGAACACCAACAGAGGTAAGAAGTTTCTTGGGATTAGCAGGATATTATCGTCGATTCGTTTAAAATTTCTCAAGGATTGCCACACCATTGACAAAGCTTACACAGAAGAATGAAAAGTTTATATGGAACGATAAATGTAAAGAGAGTTTTCAGGAATTGAAGCGAAGATTAATCATGGCACCTGTTTTGTCACTTCCCGACGATCAAGGAAATTTCATAATTTATAGCGATGCTTCTCATAAAGGACTCGGATGTGTTCTGATGCAGCACGATAAGGTGATTGCGTATGCATCAAGGCAACTGAAACCACTCGAACAGAAATATCCTACTCATGATTTGGAGCTAGCAGCCATAGTTTTTGCTTTGAAAATTAGGAGACATTATCTATATGGAGAAAAATGCGAGATATACACGGATCACAAAAGTTTGAAACACATATTCACACAGAAGGAGCTTAATATGAGACAGAGGAGATGGTTAGAATTGATCAAGGATTACGACTGTACAATTATTTATCATCCCGGTAAAGCAAACGTCGTAGCAGACGCGTTGAGTCGGAAGGAAAAGTTAAATGTGTTATCAGTACCCGAAGAAATATATAAGGAATTTCAGAAACTGGAATTGGAAATTAGAGTTTGCAAGCCTGATGAAGCAAAAGTGTATAGTATGACTTTCCAGCCGGAGTTGTTAGACAAGATAAAGAAGTGTCAAGAAGAAGTAATGGATCAGGACATAAATCGTTTGGTGGGTGAGGAATTGTGCACGCAAAAGGACGATCAAGGTATTCTTAGGTTTTCTTCTAGAATTTGGATTCCACCAGTAACGAATTTGAAGAATGAAATTTTACAGGAAGCTCATAGTTCAAGGTATTCAATCCATCCAGGGAGTACCAAAATGTACAGAGATTTAAAGGAAAATTATTGGTGGCCAGTTATGAAGAGGGAAATTGCGGAATGGGTTAGAAAATGTTATACATGTCAGAAAGTTAAAGTAGAGCATCAGAGACCAAGTGGATTACTACAGCCATTGGAGATTCCAGAGTGGAAGTGGGAGCATATTGCTATGGATTTCATAGTTGGATTACCAAGGACAAAAGCTAATCATGATGCCATCTGGGTTATAGTGGATAGACTTACCAAGTCAGCACATTTTCTGCCTATAAATGAAAGATTTTCACTCGAAAAGTTGGTCCATATGTACCTGAAGAAAATTGTAGTTCGTCATGGAGTTCCTGTGTCCATCGTATCTGATCGAGATCCAAGATTTAATTCAAGATTTTGGAAAAGTTTTCAAGAATGTTTAGGAACGAGACTGAATATGAGTACGGCATACCTTCCACAGACGTACGGCCAGAGTAAAAGAACGATCCAGACAATCGAAGACATGTTACGTGTTTGTGCTATTGATTTCAAAGGAAGTTGGGATGAGCATTTACCTCTGGTAGAATTTGCTTACAACAACAGTTATCACGCCAGTATTGGGATGCCACCCTACGAAGCTCTTTACGGACGCAAATGTAGATCTCCAGTATATTGGGACGAAGTAGGAGAACGCAAAATACTTGGACCTGAATTAGTACAACAAATGAAGGAAGTGATTGAAGTTATCCAGAAGAGATTGATAGCAGCACAAGATCGGCAAAGGAAGTATGCAGATCAATCAAGAAAAGATATGGAATTTGAAGAAGGAAATTTGGTATTACTAAAAGTATCACCGTGGAAGGGATTAACGAGATTTGGAAAGAAAGGAAAGCTGAGCCCAAGATATGTCGGACCTTTTGAGATTTTAAAGTTCGTTAGCAAAGTAGCTTACGAGTTGGCGTTACCTCCGCACATGGAGCACATTCACAATGTTTTTCACGTATCGATGCTTAAGAAGTATAATCCAGACTCCAGGCATGTAATATAATATGAGTCAATAGAGCTTCAGGCAGATCTGTCATATGTAGAGAGTCCGATAGAAATTATAGAGGAAAGAGAGAAAGTATTGAGAAATGAAGTGGTAAAGCTAGTAAGAGTATTGTGGAGAAACCCAAAGGTTGAAGAATCAACCTGGGAGTTAGAAAGTGATATGAGAGAATAGTACCCTCATTTGTTTTCTTAGGAGATTCTGAGGACAGAATCCTTTTAAAGCGGGAAGGATGTAATATCCGGGATATATCGAGTAATTATTTTTGCTAATAAATAATTATTATGTATGTTCGGTATTTATTCTGTGAATTATTTGTTAAGTGCTAAATGTGTTTGGATGTTTGAAAATAATATTAATTGGGTATTTTAATTTTTATATGTCCAAAATAAAATATAGATAATTTTCATATCTTCCTAATTATTTTTATGTTGATTTATGATTTTATAGGAAACATATGGATTTTATAAAATCTTTTTCCGAGTATTCAAAAACTATTTTATACAAACGGGAACCAACCGACGTCATCCATTTTTACATTTTTATAATCCGAAACTCTTTCGATAACTCTTTCCTAACCTAATTGCAATATTCCGAGCATTTTCCATGTTTCGACTTTTTCGATCCGGCGTACGGTTTGTCCTGTGCGGGTCCCGGCGCAACATTTTCGATACATTATTCGTTTCGGTAAATTAGTAAAACTCGTATTTTTGATAAACGAGATATTTTTATTAAACTATCACAATTATCACCTCGAAATACGTGTAACCGGGTGCTGAGACCAAGACCGCAGTACAAATTGTATTGATTTGGATAATTATCCCGAAAACCGGTACCGTTTGGATCAGTTTTTATAAATAAACGTACCATTTTGTGTCTGGAATGATCCAACGGGATACTAATTTTCCGTAATTATAAATAGCCTTTACCGTATTTTATTTTGTACCAGAAATCATTTACAAACAGTATTTACAGAGTTTTTACAGAGAAAATACTATAATTATATTTTGTTCTTCGTAATCAAACACAAATTCGGAGGCGTTATCGATATCCGATTTTGGCGTACATATACTCAAAACGAAGATACTGAAATCTAGAATCCAAATCTTCCATCAATTTCAACCCAGAAATATCAGGTGATTTTCTATTTAATTATTTATATTCGAATTTCTTGGTATTTAAATTATGAATTTTTGTTCGAAAGATTGTTTGTATGATTTGATGATTGTATGTTGTAGAGCTTGTTTTCCTGATCATTTTGGTATATTATACTCTTGATTTGGAGTTCAATAACATGTTTAATTTTGAGTTTGATTTTCGAATTTTAGAATTAGGGTTTATATTACTTTGAATGTTTTCAATTCGATTTGGGGGTTTCTTATTTCGGGATTGTTAGATGTTCTAGAGGGGTGGGTTGTGTTCCTTATGCAATTTGCAATCGATCCATATAAATTTTGTGAATTGACGAGACCTGTAGAGCAGTGAGTTGTAATTTGAAGTTTCTGCCGGATTTTTATTCGAGCTCGCCGAAGTTCTATTGAGTTTCGCCGGAAAACATTTTCCAGGGGTTATAAACCCGAACTGAACCTATTTCTGAATTGCTATTGTGTTTTGAAAATGAAAATATAATATCCAATTCTAAATCATAATTCATTGTTCACTTGATATCATAACATCTTCACTTGATGATTATTATTCTCAGTTTTGTCATTGTGACTTGCTGAGCTAGTTAGCTCATTTGTGCGATATTGTTATGTTCTTTTCCTGTTAAGAAGGAACCAGTTGGTAGCGAGGATCCCCACTCCAGCGCGAGAGCTAGGGGTTCAGGTTGATCTCATTAAACTAGTAGGCATCTTTTGAGATAATTTAAGTTTGTAAAAGTTTATAATAATGTTTAATACTCATTTTTGAGTTTGAATAGTTGGGATTTGGACGTTTGTAATATAAAGTATGTGTGTGGCTTGTGTGCATACTTTAACCTGTTGCGGTCCGTGGTAATTGGTAAGTAGGGTCACTGCATATTATTATTATCTTTATTATTGTTATAAGCAGGTTATAAATAAGGTGTGCGTGTGTGGACCCCAAACTTCTGACCCGGGTTTGGAGGGCGCCACATCTAATGTGTGTATATATGTCAGTTTAACACCTCAGCAGCATACCCAAATCAGAAAATCTCCAAACTGAAGCAGATCTAAAACAAGAATGAACCAGTTTTTGCAGAAATTGGGAAGTGGAGAAAACCTCATGAATTGAGTATAATCCGGGTCGTCGATTTCTAACATGTGGTACTCGAAATTACAACTTCTTCAAATGGGCTGAGCCGGAGTTAGATGGTCGAAGCAAAGGTGCGATTAACGGTTTGTTGTGGAACATAGGAAGGAAGGATAGTGATCATATAGTGGAGTTGGTGGCAGCTCAAAATGAGTATAGTGAGGAGATCATGCAGTTGAGAAATGAAGTCACGAAATGGCGAGCATTTGTTGTGTTGCTCTTGTTGTATGTTTTCCATACATGGTTTAGCTCAGTTGGCGAGGAAAAAGGCGATATCTAGTGATGTATAATGTACTTGGTACAAAGATGTTAATTGTCTAATTTTAATTTTAAGGAATGATGTTATGTTATGTTATTGTATTAGTGACGTAGAATCTGGTTTGATGCTATGAAAGTTATTCTCTGTGTTATTGTAGTAATGATGTTATGTTAGTAAAATATTATGCCAAAAGAGCAACATTGCATTTGTCTTCAACTCAGCCATATAAAATTCATGAAAATGCATTAAATGATCACTAACAAAATGATCGTAGACAACTTTGATCATCAGCCATAATCTAAAGTTTTGATCACTAACAAAATGCACAAACATAAGTAGTCATACATAAAACCAACAAAACAGTAGTCATTGACAAAGAAACTTAAATCCTCCATCCTGGTTTTGCAGCCATATTATCTTTATTGCCCACCTTTTTTTTACTGCTTGAAGTTGTCTTAAAGTAGTTATTTGTTTTCCCTTACAATTGAGTGAGTTATTTTGAAAGTCATCATCAGTCACTTCATCTCTTTTACTGCCTTCGACTTTGATCGATAACTGAACACTTAATGATAGGGTGCCACACACTGTGTGTGTTATGTGGGAATAGAAAAATAGTAATACATGATACATTATGCCATTTAACTTGTACGCATCCACATTTGAAAACTAAATCATAATATTGGAGGAGTATATATTCTTGAAGTTCATGATTCAAGTAGTTATGTTATTGCTTGGATCTACAATACTACATTTTGATACAAGATATTATCTAGGAAAAAATCAAGTCAAATAGTATCTACTAAAATTTAAGAATTGGATGTTTTTATGATTGCCAATATGATGCTCTACATATGGTTGAAAGGTTAGACTGACTTTTTTCAATTTGCTCATTATACACACCTTATATATTATGTAGGTAAAAGCTGAGCAGTTGGGAGGAAAGGCCATGCTTATATATTTTGTACCAGTATCTTTTGACCTTAGTTCTGTAATGGAGACAGAATACACAACATCATTAATAGACATATACAATTATTTATTGCCTAACAATGATTTTGAAGTCATTGTTGTTGCAATTGACGAAATTCGTGCTAACTTCAGTTTCCCCAAGGACCGGAGAGACCCTGAAAAAAATTTGAATTAATGTTTTCTCGAATGTCGTGGATTGCCATACCATTCTCAGATAAAGCATCCCCGAAAAGTTAAGCTAGAGAAGATTTGGCATCTCAGAAGAGAATTTTTTTTCACTATCTCATTTTTCCTTGATTCAAAAGGTATTGTTTTGACACGTAATGCTTGCCCATATTTTAGAATATATGGTACTCTAGGTTATCCATTCACTGATGAAAGGATAAAATACCTGGAGTCTGGAGATGATAAAGCCGCTAACCAACCCTCTTTGGGGACTCTCCTCGGCTATCCTCTACGTGATTATGTCATCTCAAACAAAGAGGATAGGGTAATGACTTGCAAATTTGAGAGCACATGATGTGATTATGATAACTTCATGCGTGAAATTATAATTTGTTCAACCCATTAATATATGTAGTGTCATTTGCACACCCTGGTTAAGTCAGATAATTATATATAGATGTTCTGTTATTGTACCTGACAGGTACCTATTCACACCCTTAAAGATAAAGTGGTAGCTCAGTATCTCTATGAAGATGGTTTAACTGATGAAGAACTCACAGTAAAACTTAAGATAGCTTATAAGGGGTCAGCAAAAACCAAGGAAAATTTTGAGGTTGTTCTCCTTTATCTTTATGACACTCACGGTACTTTGCATAGCACAAATGAAGAATCATTCTGGAAAACATTTAAGAATATGCCTTGGTTAGCCCTTCCATTTAAAGACCCAAATCATAAGAAGTTGAAACTGATTTTTGATTATCCAGATGGCATGAAAGGGCCAGAACGACCTCCTACACTTGTTATTTTTGGGCCCAGTGGTGAATTTGTTGATCCTTGTGGTGGTGACATCTTGATGGATTTTAGAGCTCCTGCATGCCCATTCACTCGTAAGAGACTTGCCAAATTTGAGACTGAAAAAGTAAAGCAACTGAAGCTGAAGATGCTCTGGAATCCAAACACTGTTTTCAGAGTAGAAAAAGATGGGTTGGAGGCGAGTTCTTCTAGCAATCTTCTTAAATTTGAAAATGCATTGTCAAAGATTATATCAAAGTTGGAGATGCTCTGGGATCCAATCACGTTCGTCAGAGTAAAATATAGGCCGGAAGCAGGGGAGGATCTAGTAAGGGATACCGGGGGACATGTGTCCCCCATAAAATCAAATTTTACATTTTTTCACCATTAATTTTTTTGAAAATATATGAAAGTGCCCCTCAAAATTCAAATATATAAAGGTGTATTCTCAAAATTTGTCTGGTGTCCACCTAAACTAAAATTCCTAGATCAGCCCTGGCTGGAGGTGAGTTCTTTTGAAATGTATTTTATGTTAATATTATCTCCTTGTCAGGGAAAAAAATTCCTCCTGTATTAGCTTGCAAAGTAAAATACTTGTTCCTCACAGCCCCACAGAAGCAGCTATGCTTTTTGTTGCAATTTCTTTTTTCTTTTTTTGCTAACTTTGAAAACCAACATTAAAGTACTAATTAGTGTACTATTTGTTGCAGTTTCTTGCTAACTTTCATCCGCTTCTCGAAATTATGATTCCCAATTCAAAGATTCCATTCTCTCAATTTACTGGGAAGAGAGTATTAATATACTTTGAGTTGGATAAGTATTATTGAAACTCTCGATGATGAAGGAAATATATCTGCAAGGGCACGGATGATGAGATCGAAGTGATTCACATCAAGCAATCACTGTCCAACAATAAGTTTGTTGCAGGTCTGCCATGGTTGGTGCATTATTATGGTGAAGGTTACTCACTTCCAGCCGAGTTGGAGGATAGTATATTAAATTTTCAGTACGATCATAAACTAAATGCTGAGCAAGATTGTTTACTTCTTTCTTTCGAACGGGATTGAACTATTGTCCGGAAAACATTTGATCCCACCTTTAATAATAAGAGTGATGGCCTTAAATGTCACTTGAATGCGGTCCAAAATGATAGTTTTGAAAATAATTATCTGAAATGTCACTTAATAACAACACTTCGTCTAGCATTTTGCATTTTTTCTTCAGAAATTAAAACGCTATTTCGTGAAATGTTTTACTCATTTTAAGGCATAAACGCTACTTAAAAGAACGTTTCTCTGATATTTAAAATAATATAAAACACTGGATAATAGACCGTTCTTCTGATTCTTATAATAATATAAAAAGATAAAATGCTTCACGAAAAAAGTTTTGTTTACGTAAAATGCTACATAATAATCCCCTCTGTTGACTTTTTTTATTAAAATAAATTTAACTAAATTTTTAGTGAAACAGATAAAACGCTACACTAAGAAACGTTTTAGAGTAAAAAGCTTCACGAAACACCGTTTAACTAAATTTTTAATAAAAAAGAAAGAAGCATAAAACGCTGCACGAGAAACGTTTCCACCATTTTTTTAATTAAAAACAAAATATAAAACGCCAGATGAAAAAACATTTTGGGTTAAACGCTGAAGCAAGTTCCATTTTATTCATTGAATATCATATCCTTCTGTTCTCTTTCCTAGCTACTAGAAATTTTTTTAATTTTTGCTAAAATACAGAAAAACACTACGAAATTATACTAATTACCGAAACTAAAGCATACAATTAAATTACAATAACAAAAAACATGAATACATAAATATGATCAATGAAAATCTCCCAATTCAATACATTTTTTAGGCAACATTATTACTAAACAAATTTCATTAAATAACTCATTTTTCCCCCTTGGGTGCTTGAAAATGCATCACATTCTGATACCTCGTGGACTTCCTTCTTCCCTTTTTTTCTCAACATCTTTGTCATAGATCACGTTTGGAAAGTTAATACCCGTCGACCAACGCGAATCTCCTTTGCTCGGAATGGGTTCGAAAACACCATTGTAAACCATCGATACATTCTCTAATCTATAGATTTCATCAACCAACGGTTCATGGCTCAATTTCAAATGCGTGCAACAGGAAATAACATGAGAATAAGGAATACAATACGTTTGCCATTTCCCACAAGAACACAAATACTCGGGAATCCTAACGGTATGCCTATTACCCCCTTTTTGGTCAACATTCCTAGTGACTACTTTAAACAACAAAGAATTTCGATCATAAACTTTGACACTATGACCTCTAGCACGCACAATTGACCAACTCAACATCTTGCTTGCATGATTAGTAAACACTCGACCTTTAGATAACTCGGTTACAATTTCCAACCGCCTTTTATCGAAATCCTCAACCGTCTTCAAAAATAGTGTTCTAACCAAGGAACTAATCGGAAGCTTTCTAGCTTCAAGGATCGCGTTGTTCCAACTTTTCGCATGGTTAGTGGTCATCCATGCCAAAACGTTTCCCTCCATCAGATGCTAAAGACCATTTACTTAATGGTTTATCCTGAAACCATTTTGATGTCATAGGCATCTCAATTAACAATTGTTCCCATATTAAATCAAACTTTTTCTCTTGCACTTGAGAAGCTAACTCAACTAACCTATTTTTCAATCCATTTCTCCTATGTGCACTAGCAACATTTGTAGCCAAGTGTCTAATGCAGAATCTATGATGGTCAAGGGGCTCGCACCATCCTGTCTGTTGCATAACAGCCATAATCCCAGCATGTCTATCATAAATGACACAAATCCCATGTCTCCTACCTGCCATAAATCTCCTCAAACTCTCTAGAAAACCACCCCCAACTAGAAACGTTCTCGGATTTGAATGCCAATGGAAGAATATGATTGAAGCCATACTGCCACAGCACTCAAGAGTACACCAGGATATGGACCGTATATAAGAGTCCTATCTATATGTATGCTAGGCATATAATGCTCAAATCCATCTATGCATGGTTTAAAAGCCAAGAATAGTCTCTAGAATGTCACTTCTTGTTTCAAATATAGACACAAAAAACTCATTAACTACAAAACATTACAAAAATATGAAAAAGCATTTAAAAATGTATAGATACTAGTATCAAAAAATATAATACCTCTAAGCTCCCACGATCTTCCATCCCATCCTCCTTAAAAATCCAATCAACCTTGGTTCCCACATTAAAACATTGCAACACTTCCATAAAAAGGGAGGTCTTCATATGATCCTTCCCAAGATCCATGTTCTTGATCCATTGCTAGCTTTTTGGCATCTCTAATCTTCTTTCTTCCCAGTTGGTAACCAAAAATACTTTTCACCGTCGTCATTAACACTTTTTCCTTAACCGTGGGATCGATTATGATTTGATCCTTAACTAGTTCAAGAATATCATGAGATGTCGAATTAGGATGGTCTTGGGTAATGGTGGTGCACAAACATGTGTGTTGTCCTGAAATTTCCATAATTTAAAATTTTCCAAGTGATTTTCGCAACCTAGCATTTAAACTCCATTCACAACCATTATCCTTATTCTTACAAACCACATTCGAATACACCTCACTTGATCTAATCACCTTAATCTCTTGATGATTTCGAATATGAAATTCTTTAACCGTATGTATTAACACTTTTTTGAGTCGAATATCATCCCTCCCTCAACTCCATCGGCTCCAATGTCTCATCCCGTGTAATCAAATCTGATTCAACAATATTATAAGCATCCAAACCTCTACTACTAACCGTATCACCACCAATATACATACTACTAGTAGTTTGACAATCAAAACCCCTACTACCACTCCTCTCGGAAACTCTCGGACTAGTTTCCATAACTCTCGAACTTGTTTCAATCAATGGACAAGTTGAAATTTTTTGTAAATAAATTTCAACAAAGAGAGGAGGTCCATTCGAAACAATAATTCCAAACATCATCTCAACATCATCATCATCATCAACCAGAATAATACCAAATTTCATATCATTGAAATTTTTCCAGCGATAACACAACTTAAAATCATACAAACTCCTATCAATTTTCAATTTCAAAAATAATACATCGCGCAAGTTATTAAAACTTATAATAGAATTGATTCTTACTTGCTTAGAAACCGGTTTATGATATACGTAACCCTCTAATTGAGTTTGTCGTATATTACCATCCGTGTAAATCCACGCAATCACTATAACTGATTGCGTACCAGATCCCAGACTCGAAGCCATTGCAAATCAATTAAATCTTTAGTAAGTAGTAATATAACAAATTTGCGTGATATTGGAGGTTTTAGGTTTTAGTTTTCTAACAATAGTGTTTGTAAGCAGAAGGTGTAACATAAGCAAAAGTTGTACTGGGCTGCGTGTAGGCATAGAACATAAAACGCTAGTCCGTACCCCGTTTGGCCAAAATGTTATATAAAACACCATTTTTATTTATATATACCATTTATGTATTAAGAAAACCATAATGCAGGACGAAGTATCATTTTGTGGATAAAAAATGTAACACCCCCAAATCCGGGGTCGGGGATTCGGGTTGTCACGAGTTCCATTTCCCTTATCAATACTTAATCTTAACAGTCAACCAACTACTGAGTACTGTGACCCCACAATATACACACACACACACCACAAGTTATAGTCTCAGAGATGAATACCAAACATAACACAAGTCATTTTATTCCACAATTATAAACTGTTATACCTTAAAAGGGTTTTTGAATAAATTTACATTTCTTTGCCATTATTACAATTCATATAGATACATAAGTCTGGTACATCAAAAGTTGAAAGTCTAGCCTATTGGTAATTTCTACCTCAGCTACAGCGGCATCAACGCTTCTAGAAAACTGCGGAACATTTCCTAACCGCTTGCAAATTGGAAGCTTGGTCATGTTCATCTTTTCTATCTGTTGTTGTGTGATGAAAGAAGAAAGCAAGGGTGAGCAACAAGCCCACTGAAATAATATGTATAATAATTAACAATATATGAGCATTCTCATAGTACTCATGAAAGTTTTGGTCAAGAAGAAATGAACCAAGCTGATATCTTAACATGACCAAGTCGCAAAATATTCAGTATATACATATATACTTTTCAAAATCTTTGAATACTCTGCCATGCATAATACACACATGGCTCCGGTTTATAACTGTATAAAAATATCGTTGCAAGGTGATTTCATATATCTACCCTTGTCTCAACGTTTTCTGAAAATCTTTGACATGCATAAGATAATCATTTACTAGTTATAAGTTTAGAAGATGAAGTTACAAGATACTCCAATATACTTATATCTTTTCCGAATACTACTTGAACTACCACCGTTCAAGTTATAATTAGTTCATCCCATAGATTAAGCTACAAGACAATACTTGTATAGAATCAATCTTTAAAATATCATCAAAATAAAATGAAGTTACGAGATACTTCATTTGATGCAAACATCATTTTGAAAGCTTGACCCTGCCAACACTCAACAATCGCCCAACCGTAGCCTTTCTATCGAAGTGCTCTGGGTAGTGTTGCAGAAATATCCAATTGGATGATGAACTCATTACGGGAGTTTGTCGCACTAGGAAGACCACTTACGATGATCAGTCGTAGTAGTGCAACCCCACCATTTTCTACATGTATAGGAGAACCTGTCGGATTTACTTGTCAACCGAACACTGGACTCCTAAGGAATGGACCGTCTTAGCGGAACTTCCGGGCCATTTGGGCCAATATAATAAGGCTGGGCCGGCGCTACTCGACTACTTACGCCACTCCTAGTTCAGATAAAATCCATGACCCTGAAACGTAAAGCTCGTTCTCCCTTTCCCCAAGTAGAAACTTGTTGATACGGCTCCTCTAATAAGTCGTATCTAGATGGAAAGGAAAACTCACCGATATTTCCCAGGCGATGCCTGTTAATGGATTAACTTGTTTCAAGAATTTTACTTCCCGAGTGTTGGGTAAGTAATCAAAAACTCTTTTATCTGAATAGCAACCTTGTTGCGAATACAAAATACACCACAGAGCCGGATCCCTCAGGTTTTGAGCGAGTATTTAAATCCCCTTCGAAAGGAGGATCTTAAATATAAAAATGAGTTTTGGGATCCGCCCTAACCTTTAAAAATCAGTTTGAAGACTCGAAAACATTTTTAAGAATGTTTGGAGTGATGCTGATTAAATAAAATAAATCAGTCTCAATATATTAGAAAATATCTGAATATTATTATTTAAATAATATTCCCATAAAGAATAATCTTTATAAAAATAATTGAAGTAGAAGTTTTAAAACTTATACTTTAAATGAATATTAAATAATCAAAGATATACTTATACGAAAGTACTATCTTTAATTGAATAATCAAAAATAAGTTTGATTATCGACATATTATTCTTTAATAAAATAAAGAATATTAATTAGTAAATTATCGGAGTCATAAGTCCTCGAATGAATATTCAAAATAATATTCATTAAATGAAATAAATGGAGTCATATGTCCTCGAATGAATATTCAAAATAATATTCATTAATAAAATAAACGGAGTCATATGTCCTCGAATGAATATTTAAAATAATATTCATTAATAAAATAAACGGAGTCATATGTCCTCGAATGAATATTCAAAATAATATTCATTAATAAAAATAAAGTTATCGAATAAACCTTATTCGATTCATAGTTTTGTAAACTATATCTATATATATATATATATGTATAATAGTTTTATAAAGTTATTTTTTAAAAGTTACTATTCACCATCTTCTTCCTTGAATTATTGGAAGAGATTGTGAAGGAATTTGAAGCTTAAACTTATAGGATATCCATATCTATGTACAAGGAACCTTAGATAATTACCTCACTAATTAACAAAGCTTGAAACTAGGATTTGAGTTTTTTCTTCCTTTGAAATGGACAAAGCCGAGAGCTCTTCTTGAAAATGGAAGTGTTTTGTGTTTTTTGATGTTTATGATTTGTTTTTGGCTTGGTTGATCCACTTGGTTTGTTAATTAGATTATTACCATGGTAAATTTTGTGTGGTTCACAATCAACCAACAACACACTTCCCTTTTGGTCATGCTTAGGTCATCTTCCCATGTCATCCTCTCACACTTGTCCTCTTCTTGTTGGTCAGATGACATCACTCTCCACTAACCCTTTGATTAAGTCCTAATCACTTGGCTAATGACCGCTGATCTGTTATACGGTTCGTTTAACTTTCGTTCTCGTTTATCGTTTGAGGGATCATACCCGGGATCTTATTACTTGGGTTCCCTTAACCTTTCTCAATACATTATATTCCTTTTATGATCCTCTCTTATAATCCTTGAATTTAAATCCTTTTAATCATGTTACCTTATACTCAATTCTTTCGGTATCTGGTGGATTTTCGAGAAAAATCAAAGTGTTCGGATTTGGATTCCGACGATCTTTACATACACTTATATACCACATAGAGTACAAATAATATCCCAGAAGATCAATAAAAGAACCCCTACATAGTGTGGCATAAAAAGTTTTCTTATTCAGCATAATCAGCAAAACACTATTCATAAGGGTTTCAAAAATTCCAAAAATTGGGGTTATTACAAAAAATGTTTTTATAGAATTCTCTTAAAACACTACACGTTAATCGTCAAAAGTAAAATGGGGGTCGATGTGCCATTTTGGTCTGAAAATGGGATACGAAGTATCGTTTTTGTCAAAACGCGGTATAACATAACGTTTTGTTTTAATTTTTTTATATGTTCCATTGTATTAGCACAGTTATCTCATATTTTACAGAAAAATAAATTTCAGAAGCTGTAAATCACAACCTGATAATTCATAAACTGAATAAAAAAACCAAATAAACTCCAACAAACAAAACACAAATAAACAGCAAATAAAATAAAATACAACAAAATAAATTACAACCAACAAAATGAATAATAGTTTAAATCCAAATAAACAACACAATATCTCTTGGTCTTTTAGTCTACAACCTTAATATTTCAAAAGTAAACTCCTAAAAATTTAGAAACTAAGTAGAAGCGACTCCATCATCTGCATTTTCCAATATCTGCATAGTTCTTATAATCCATAATCAACTCCATCATCTGCATTATAAAGAAACTTTATAAAAATACAGTATGAATTATGAAATACACTTGACTAGTCTATGAAACAAAGGCAAGCATTATAATTTTTAAAACTATACTTTCGCTCTTTGGTACTTGAACTATTTCTTGGTAGCATGGTAAAATTAAGATGGACTATCTTTTAAAAAAGATGATAAAAATCCTAATGATAATGGTAAATGAAAGGAATATGTCCTAAGTCAAATCATGTACTAGGATTTAGGAATAACTTTTATGTAATCTGTTTTGATTTCATTGATATTAATAAAGACTTGTTTTGTTTTTATTACGGGCTTTATCTATTTAAGTGTTTAAATAAGATATACCATAGTTTAGAGTAAAGCTTTTTATGGATTATGATGAGATCATAATAGTGAGACCTAAAAAGATGATAACTCTAAACTTAAATAGTTCCTGGTCATAGGATTACTAACTGGTAATTAATAATCCGTAAAGATCGGTACATACTATGCTTGCTTCATTATGAAGGATGTCTGTTCTCATAGACATTTGTGTGGTGACACTATAGCTAGTATGTAGGTGCTTATTATGGAATAAGTTCACTGAACATGACTCGCACAGCTGAATAACTGATGGAGTTCACTCACGTGTCAGCAGTTGTTCACATAGTGATAGTTGTACAAGTATCCTTAGACTTGAGGTCATCATAGTCATCTTATGTACACTGAACTATGCTTTGGTTTAGTTCTTAGTCTCCAGGGACAATTATTAGGGCTCTTCTGGGTATAGGAATTTGTACACGAAGATAGTGTATGATCAATAAAGGATCTACCCCTTCCAGTGAAGGAAGCGAATGTTCAAGGCTGATCCACTTATGCTAGTTCAGGAATCTCTGGCCAGAGTAAATGAAATTAGAAAGGAGTTTCTAATTTGCATAGAACTACGCATAGTAAATGGTAAGCAAAGTGATTGAATTAGATAGGCTTGACACGAGATCCATGCCTTGTATTTAATCGGGACATTGTAGGGTAGAAGGAGTTTATTGTACGGTAACTATTCACTGAATAGGTTCTTGGTATTCTAAGCAGTGAATTCATATTATCCGGATAGTCGCGATATGCTGAGAAGTATCCCTCACGATGTAGAATAAATGTGATTAATTAATTAATCATATTTAATAAATTAGAGAATTTATATAAATAATGATAAAATAGTTTTATTATTATTTATTTCTACTACCGGCTTAATATTGAACCTACAGGGTCACACCATAAAAAGAGAATGATTTCATGGTGGAGGAATTAATTAATAATGGCTAATAATTATTTATTTATGAAATATATTATTAATTGGTAAATTTAACAATTGATTAAATGAGATTTAATTGATTATAAATTAATTAAGAAAAGTTCTTAATATTATTAATTAAGGATTTAATTTTTGGAAATTAAATCAAGAGAGAGAATTATTTCTAAAGTGTTTAGAAAAAGGATTAATAATTAAAAGGTGTTTTAATTATTAATGAAAATAATAAATGGGATAATAATAATATTATTTATGGGAAAATTTCAGCTGAAAATTTTGCCTATAAATACACTATTATAGACCCTATTTTATTCTAACCCACATCAAACCCGAAAACCCAAAAAGTTTGGAAAACCCAATTCTCTCCACCTTCTTCCTCCTCCTTAACATCGTTTTCTTGGTGGATACCGGTGGAGTGCTTCACACTTGAGGAGCAACTGCTAAGGATCTCTGATCGTTGTCTCCGAATTATTTTAAAAGGTTAGATTCGATCTCTCAAATTTTTATTCACGATTTATATGCTTTTATTTGGATTTTATATGTGTAAAAGTGTTTTGCCATGTCCCCGCTGTGTTAAAAATCCAATAATGGTATCAGAGCATAGGTTGTATGCATATAGATCTGTGATAAAAATTTCAGAATTTTATGTGCTTGTATGAATTAATTATGATTTTTACAAGTTATATCATGGATTAATTTTGTCTGATGAGAAATCATTTCTCAGAATAATTTTTAATGTTGATCTGGGTTCTAAAAGTGTTGTAGATCGTCTGGGTATTTTTTTCATAATTTTAGGATGTATAGATTTTTTATTATGAATTTTTGAAGTTGTATCAATAAAATTCATAATTAAATAATTATATATATATATATATGAATTGTTTGTATGTATATATCTGTTATCTATCTGTACAAAGTCTGCTGTACGGATTGTAAAGCTACAGGGTAAAGGTCGGCTGTCAGGCGCGGTTTCCGAGTAAGTATTCTGTCGGCTGCCGCAAAAAAAAAATTATGGGTGTCGCGCATTCCGGGAATGCATTACACCCCTGTGGCGCATTCACGGAATGCGTTACACCTTTTGATGGCTTAAAAAGGCTGTAACGCATCACCGGAATGCGTTACAGGGCTTGTAACGCATTCCTGTAATGCGTTACAGCCCGACTGTCCATATTAAAATTGATTTTCTGGGAGTTTCGTAACTCCGTTTTAGGCGTACAATATACCGTTGGATTCGTTTTTCCGAGACGGATCTAATGGAGTGATCAATTTTAGTTTATATAAAAGTTTTGAACTGTTTATATTTCCATGAAGTGTTTTAAAGATGTTTTTGACTGTTTTAACTGCTTTTAAATGCTTCATGTGATACATAGAGATGTATAATGCTTAGACTAATGTGCTAGATGATTTAACATGCCTACCTTGATGTTTATTCATGTTGATATATGTGATATATGCTTAGTTTATCATGAGATGATAGATTTAGGTGAACTTAAATGAACATAAGGCGTTTGTTAGACAACCTAGTATAGTGAAATTGTTTCATAACCTTAAGAATAATATTATGAATACAATCATGAGATTCTTGTGTTTATGAAACACGTAATTGAATATGAATTTTTCGATATGAGAGAAAGGATGATTCTGTCAACAACAGATTTCTATCTGTAAGAAAGGGTTATTAAGTGACGCCTCTTGACAATGCTCCACCCGATCTGGGAATCATCTGATTATTGATTATTGATTTGAAATTTTTAATTTAAAAGGAAGAATCTCTTTATAATATGATTATGATTGTAACGTAATATAATCCCTCTAAAATTAAATAATATCAAGTAGTAATTGGCCAATGATACAACGGGCTTGTGTCGGTCATAGCCTTCCAACATGATAGAAAAGTAGTTCTTATTTTTGAATCATTGTCGGTTCGTGCTACAGCCGAGGGCTTTGATTTCGAAATAAGAAATACTTGTCTATTACATAGAGATGTGTACTTTGAATAAGAATCTAAAGGTCGGTATGTGCTACAACCGTGGGCCTTTGGGGACTGATTCAACTGTACGGAAAGTTGGGTTAGACTTGACTTAGAATATTGAGTTTGTGGTGCTACAGCCAAGACTCAATTATTCAAGAGGCTAAAGTTTGATTAGGGAATAACATGAGATGTAATTGACAAGAGTTGTCTGCCTATTGAACATTACATGGCGGTTCGTGCTACAGCCGGGGTCGTGTAATGGAATGTAGGATCCCTATTCCCACTAGCATTATGAATGCTTAATTTTTCACGTAGGGGGTTGAATAAATTAGATAAACTAGTGGGAGCCACTTATGAATAAAGACCCGATTCATATAGTGTTTTGAAATGAAATTGATTATTTGCTAAGTGTTGTTATGTGTTTATCATTTACAGATTTACAATATACATTATGTCTTCTGCACTATCACTCAGAAGCATACTGGATGCTCACAAATTGACTGGTCCTAATTATGCTGACTGGCTTCGAAACTTGAGAATTGTTCTTAGGATTGAGAAGCTGGAATACGTGATTGACTCACCTAAGCCTACTGAACCTGCTAGTGATGCACATAATGATGAACATGTTGTGTATCGTAAGTGGATAGATGATGCAAATGTTGCTCAATGCATCATGCTAGCTTCCATGAACATTGAGCTACAGAAGCAACATGGGCATATGGATGCTCACACTATCCTCATGCATCTACAAGAGTTGTATGATGTGGCAGGGAGGACAGCTCGATATGAGATATCGAAGGAGTTGTTCGGTTGTAGGATGTCTGAGGGATCATCTGTGAATGACCATGTACTTAAGATGATCAATTTGATTGAACGCCTTGGATAACTTGGTTTTGCCATGGATGGGGAGCTGAGCCAAGACTTGGTCTTGCAATCGCTTCCGAGTTCGTTCTCGCAGTTTGTTGTGAACTTTCACATGAATAAGTTGGATGTCAGCCTGCCTGAACTCCACAACATGTTGAAGACTGCGGAATCGAATTTTCCCCCTAAGAAGAGTTCTGTTCTTTTAATTGGTGAAAGTTCCAATCCTAAGAAAAGGAAGAGGAACTCTTCCAAGAAGAAGAAAGTAGGTGAGAAAACGCCGGTTCCACCAAAAGCTGAAGACCCCAAGAGCAAAGTTGTTTGCTTTCACTGTAACAAGGTGGGGCACTGGAAGAGGAACTGCAAGGTTTACCTTACAGAATTGAAGAAGAAGGGTAGTGAGACTACCACTTCTGATTCAGGTATGTTCATGATAGAAGTGAATATATTATTTCTACTTGGGTATTAGATACCGCCTGTGGTTCTCATATCTGCAATTTGTTGCAGGGACCAAGGAGAAGTATGACTCTTGAGGAAGAGGAGGTGATTCTACTGATGGAAATGGAGCAAGAGTTGCTGCTGAAGATGTAGAATCATTTCATTTACATAGGCCTACGGGCAAGACTATTGTTTGAAATAATTGTTATTTTGTTCCCTTGATTGTGAGGAATATTATTTATATTCCCATGTTAGACTTGGATGGATTTTCATTTATTATTGAGAATAATGAATGTTCTATTCTTAGAGTGTTAGGTCCCAATTTGTTTGTAGAAGGGGGGGTTGAATGCAAACAATACCATTTAATTGAATAAAATGCGGAATAAAATTGTGAAACAAAATTCAAGTTAAATAAAACTTTTATTAAACTTGAAAGGTGTTACAACTACGGTATCGGTTACAAGGGATTAATCTCAAATCAATTATTACAAATCTAGAATAAATTCGACATGAACTTTTTCTATTTTTGTAATTAAAAGATCAAATGCTAAATGCGATTTGAGATTAAGTTCTAGGGATTTTAATCCGCTAGATTGATACACAAGAACAAGATAAGTATTTCTAGTTGATTGGATTTAACTTTACAATCTAGAAATTGATCTTGAAGTTGTAGATGAGATGTAATATTTTTCTGCTCCTTTTTCTTTTTGTTCTTGAGTATGTATTCTGTTTTTGATTGCCTGTTTTTATGAACTGGTCTTCTGCTTCTTTTAAACAACACAGCCGAGTAGATTGAATTGGAATGACAATCCTTTAAGCTTGTGAGACTTTCGGTAGGACAATGTTTACAACTAGCAAGACAATTAAAATGAGCTAGCAAGACTTTCGGTATGACTATTGATTGTCATACCGATTGTCATATTAGTTCAAATAAATTATCTTGCTGAATTAATAACAGATTTTAATCTAAACAGAAATTCTAATAAGACAATTAAATGTATTGGCATGACTTTCGGTATGACTATCAATTGTCATACCGATTGTCATACTAGTTCAAATGAATTGTCTTGCTGAATTTAAGCAGATTTTAAACCAATTAAAATCTTGTAAATCCTTAATATTAATTCTAAATTAATTAATCAATTTAATTCAATTAATCAATAAATTAATCTTTGCAGATATAATTTATTTTCTTAATTAAATTATATGACTTAATTAATTAATAGAGAATTAATACTAACCCTTAGCAGCATCCATTCTTCTGACAATCTTCTGAAAGTCACTGAGACTTATGAATCAATTCCGCCACTTCAATGTTGACACTCGATGTACTGTCTGGTTCATGAGTGACTAACTTTCGTGACGTTTCTTCATGTCTTGACTTTGATATTCTGATTGAATCCTTGTAATAAATGATACCCTGACGAGATCTCTGTCACTTGATTAAATCCACGATCTTGATTTATATCACTGAGGCATGATCAAATTCTTGAACTTCTTCCAGTGAATCTTCAAGTCTGCAGATGAACAATGTTTCTTTATTCTTTGACAGATGTTACTTTGTGAGATCTCTCTGATGATAGATCCACTATTTACTTATTACATTCTTATTTGAGTTGAGTTAAATACTCGAATAAACGAGTAGGCTATGACATATGCCTTTCAATCTCCCCCTATTTGCTTGTTAGACAATAACAACAAATATCTAGAGGATAACTCAACTAACAAATAAGAAAAAGATATAAACAGTAATGTAAAGTAAATAGCAGAAAAGTTCTGGATTATATTTAACATTTTCCAGATTCCAAATGAAATTTACAAGTGAATACAAGATAGATGTTCCTCTAGCATGAACATATAACTACATTAGACTATCTTGATTCATAAAGCTCTAATCATATTACATTGAGTTTTGAGCTAATTGACTTCAGTTGTCTTCTCTTCTGACTTCACCTTCTTCTAAATCTTGAAGCAATTCCTTGTCAAAGACACGATCCTTTTCTGAAGTGAAGCTTGCTGGTCTGACTGGTTGAACTCCAACTGACTTCAGCTTATTCTTGAGTTGATTGTATCTTTTAACATTCTTTTCACAATAAGCTTGAATCAAGTCAGCAGCTTGAGTCTTCAACATGGATGAATATCCAGCAGTTCTCAAATGATGTTCCATCCAGACCAGATGCTTAGCTGAGTAGTCTTTAAGAGATTGTACATCTAGCTGACAGATTTGAAGATAATCAGACTTAAAGAATCTCACCTGATGAGGATTGTTGACCACTTGAGGACTAGCCCTGCTGGCAAACTCTTTAAGCCTTTCTCGAAGAACTTCATTCAATTCTGAGCTTCTTTTGACTTTGTTTAAAAGAACCCAAATCTCTGACAAAGAACGATTCTCAAATAGATGAAGTGACACCTTGAATGATCCTTCACTCTGACAATATACAAAAATGCTCATCTCATTTAGGGATCTATCAAAAGCAGCTGTGATCCTTGAGACTTCAGTCTTGATAGCATTCATGTACATGTCATTGTTAGGATTTGAGATTTCCAGCTTGTCAAGAAGATGTAAGAACTGCCTATCATTGTTAGTGCTCAGCTGAGGCATATCGAGTACTCTCCTAGCTTCATCCCATTTTTCACCAATCTTTAGTCTGACATCTCTTCTCCTTTCTTGAGCCTTAATGTCATGAAGACGTTGCTTTTGAAGAGTTTCTGTTCTTTGTATGTCTTTCCTCCTGTCAATGATCTGAGAGACCTTCTTGAGTTCAGCTTCTTTTCTTTTCATCTCTGACTGCTTCTTCTGAAATTCTTTCTCAAACATAGGATCCACTGTATCTTCCTCTTCCCAATCTTCAAAATCACTTTCCTCTTCAGCTTCAAATAACCCATCTTTATCTTCCTGAACTGGTTCAGTGGGAATGTCAAAAATATCAAAGTCATCCTGTTCTCCACTGTAGTAGACATCATCAGCCTTTCCTTTGTTTCCAGCAGAGGTATCTTTTTCTTTCCCTTTGGCACTACTTCCTTTCTTCTCCCCCTTAGTTGAGGGATCCTCTTCTGATCTTCCTTTGGAACCTTCATCACCTCCAGAGCCTGATCCTCCACCAGACGGTCCTTCAAAATAAGTTCTTTATTCTTCATTAGGGCAATGAGAATTCTTGATCATGTAATATAGGTGCTTCATCCCTTCATTGAGATGTTCCATGCCCGTCTCTATCTTTAGAAATCTTGAGGAGTCCAGTGAATGATTCATCTCAACGAGGTCTTCAAGAGAAGTCATTCTTGTATGTAGAGAGCAGAAGTTGGATATGTCATCAGCTGATAAAGTTGGAGTGTCCTGAATAGAATTGAGCTTTGGTATTACAGTGGTCTTTAGATCTGAGATGTCATTCCTTATGATTGCAAGCTGATTGTTGACAGAGGTGGAAGAAGAAGACCGTTCAACCACTTGTGCTTTGAATGCTTGAGCTTCAGCTTGGCTTTTAGCAAGTTCTTCTTTTAGGGTAGCAATCTGAGCTAACAGGTTTACAGTATCAGTGTCTGTGTGTGCTCTCACCTGAATTTCACTCGTGTTTGGTTCACTCACATCACGTGCATGTGTTTCTCTCAATATAATTGCTCGTGAGGAGTCTTCCTGTTGCTGTTCTTCTGTACCTGCATTAAAAATCACCCTAGCCTCTTCAAGAGAGGTCAGTGGTGGTGCAATGGGAATTCGCGAGTCCCGATCCTCAGTCAATACTATCAAATCTTTTGGAATAGATGTCTGAATTGCTTCAGGGATAGATTGACCGAGTTGCCCTCCACTTTCTCCAGATAAATCTGCGAGTGGAGAATCCTATAAGGGAGCCAGAGGTGTTGGATCTGGGAGGGGAGAAAATGACTCTATTAAAGATGGCGGAGAGTCAGATTTTCCCTCTGAAGCATGTGACTGCTCTTCTGCCGTAACTATGGCAGGCACTGTAACCGACTCTACGTGCACTCCTCGCTGTGTGTCCTGAGTATGATCTGGGGAAGTGTATGGTTCCATTGTGAGTAATGGAATTGTGCTTGACTCAGTACAAGATGCCATGGCCCTATGGCGAATTTCAATAGATGCATCCTGTTGAGAGAATGCCTCTAGTAACTGTTCATTGGCCATTTCAAAGTCCATGTCCTGTTGGGAGGACAAGTATGGGCTTTCAGATGCCTCAGAATATGTTCTTCTTTTCTTAGGAGGAGGCAGAGCTGAGGGTTCACTCATATTTAACAATGAACTACTTCCTAGTAATCTCCTGGGTAACATTTTAGACAGTGGGGGAGAGGTTGAGATAGAATGTGACTCTGTGTTTGGCTCTATGACCTGGGATTGAAGCTGTGGTTCTACAACTTCATGGTCAGCCCTATCAACCACTGGGGGTCTTTTAACAGAAGTAGGAAGAGAGTGAGAGTGAGGAATTACTACCTGTAATGGAAGAGCCTGGGTGGCTTGAACCACTGGAGGTTGAGGTTGCTGTTCATGGCCGGGAAGATTGAAAATAGGTAAGGGAATATAAGTGGCCATGAAAGCAGATACAAGTACTGGAACTTGCATGAATTTGAAGGTTGTGTCTTGGCGAGTGTAAATCTTTTTGCTAACTGGAGGGGGTTCGGTTACTGCAGAGTTAGCAAAAAGGGCTTTGTGTTCAGGTGTGAGAAGATGATCTGCTATAAGCATGAGAAAACGAGCATAGTAACATTATACCCTACGATTTGTAGAATGATCACGTAAAGCAGAAGTTAGACGTCTCAAGAGAATGGGAAAAAGTAGTTTGCCAAAATTGATCCTTTGATTGAAAACAACCGCAAGACCAATATACTGCAGAGTGGAAGTGATGTTATGAAAATTGGATTTTGTGCAGTTGGCAAACACTTTGGAAAGTGTATCGAAGAAAATATCCCATTGAGACACCAAATTTGATTTTGAAAGTTTGGTTAAATTGATCACCCCCTGATAGTGAATAGCATTGAAAAAATTTGTGATATCATTTTCAGAGGGTAAATTACAGAAATTGTCTAGTGGAAAATTTAACGCACGATTGACGACTGTTTCATCAACTACATACTGTGTGTTTGCGACGGTGAATGAAAAAGATTTTGAATCATCGGCCACAGTAGAGGTTGTGCAAACCAGTCTAAGTAGATCGACGTTTAAAATCACATTTGATTTAATAGCAGAGCTAACAATCGAATGGTCATTTAAAAATCTAATCCATGGCTTAAATTTTTCAACATCACATTTTTCCGGATTAAAATACCCAACCTGATTATGCGCGACAATTTGGAAATTGAGAGCCATTTAAAATAATAATAAGACACACGCTTTCAGAATTTTAAGAATAATATTAAGAAAATTCGAATTAATTAAATTTATTTAATAATTCGAATTAAATTAATTATAATCGAAAAATTTAGACAGAAATGTATCTCGTTAAAATTCCTAACTCACAAACACAGTTTTGAAAGACCAAACGACACAAATCAGAAATTAAAATAAGAAATAAAAATGCTCAAAATCAACAAACACAAATCGAAATAAAATAGATTTAACAAAAATTCAACAGCACCTTTGTATGTATATACTTGTATGTATATACCACAAAGTGATGAATTAGTAAGCTGAGTAAAAACTCGAGCAAAGGAGAATCAAAACAGATTTGAAGATGTTTTTGATCGAAGAGAGAGAAGAGAGAGAATGAGGAAACTGTTCGAATTTTTGAAAGAAAAGAAAACTGTTGTGATGGTAAAAAAAACAACAAACGCCTTTATATAACAGCTGGTATGACAATCCTGGATTGTCATACCGATTGTCATACCAGGCAAAAGAAAGAAAATAACCAAAAAGAATAAGAATAAAACAAGTGATAATATATAACTGGTATGACAATCTGATAGTCATACCGATTGTCATACCAGTATAAAATAAAATAAAAAATATATATATATAATGTTTATAACTGGCAAGATAATCAATAGTCATACCGATTGTCTTGCCAGTATAAAACTATACTGAAAAACACTGAAATGACAATTATATTCGCAAATGACTTTCAGCAAGACAATTTCAATTGTCTTGCCGATTGTCATTCTGGAAATAAAAGGATTTCACACAGAATTAATATGAAAATAAGTATATATATATAAGTACTGAAATGATTTTCAGCAAGACAATTTCAATTGTCTTGCCGATTGTCATTTCAGTAGAAAGACACTCAAATATGTACAGAAATTATATAACAAAATAGCAAAACTGAAATACAGACCTATAATATTTACAGAACCAAAGACAATATATCAGAATTTATTATTTTTATTCCAAAAATAGATTTCTGTTGAATTTTAGCAAATAAAATTCATAAAAAAATATTTTTAGAGAAAATAAAATATTCTGAGATATTTTAAATTAACAAGAAGGGAAAATAAAAATAGATAAGATAATATATATTACATAGAAATAAGCAAGAAATATGATGAAATGATAACATAAATTTGCAAATGAATTTTTCATTTATGAAAAATTCATTTGTAAATTCATTCAAGAACAGATCTCAGATATTAACTAAATTAATCACTAAAACTATTCAACATGCCCAATTTACCAACTAATCTGGTAAATGTGGATTCGTCAAGTGGTTTAGTGAAAATATCTGCTATTTGTTCTTCTGTTGGAATAAAAAATAGTTCAACAGTACCATTCATGACGTGCTCTCTAATAAAATGATACCTGATGTCAATGTGCTTTGTCCTCGAGTGCTGCACAGGGTTGTTGGTGATGGCTATTGCACTTGTGTTGTCACATAAAATAGGAATCTTGTTCAATACAGAGCCATAGTCTCGTAGTTGGTTCCTAATCCACAAGATCTGAGCACAGCAGCTTCCAGCAGCAATATATTCAGCCTCGGCCGTTGAGTTGGAAACTGTTTGCTGTTTCTTGCTGTACCAAGAGACTAGCCTGCTTCCTAGGAATTGACAACTTCCTGAGGTGCTTTTCCTATCAACAACACTTCCTGCATAATCTGAATCTGTATATCCGACAAGGTTAAAACCAGATTCTTTAGGGTACCAAATACCTAGATTTGGTGTTCCCTTAAGATATCTTAAGATTCGTTTAACAGCAACGAGATGAATATCTCTAGGATCCGCTTGGAACCTTGCACATAAACATGTAGCATACATAATATCTGGTCTACTTGCAGTAAGATAGAGTAACGAGCCAATCATACCTCTGTAGCTTGTGACATCTACCTTAATGGAGTTTTCACATGGTCCAAGCTTGACAGCTGTAGTTGATGGAGTCCTTGCTGATGCAGAATCCTCTAGATTGTACTTTTTGAGGAGTTCCTTGAGATACTTGGATTGACAAATAAATGTTCCATCTATCCTTTGATTTACTTGTAATCCAAGAAAGAACTTCAGCTCTCCCATCATGCTCATTTCAAACTTGCTGTGCATTAACTTAGCAAATCTCTTACAGAGATTATCATTAGTAGACCCAAATATTATATCATCCACATAGACTTGGACTAATATAGTATCCTTCTTATGTGTTTTAGAAAAGAGAGTTTTGTCTATGACACCTCTAATAAAGCTATTTTCAATAAGAAATTCAGAGAGAGTGTCATACCATTTTCTTGGAGACTATTTTAGCCCATAGATAGCCTTGAAAAGAAAGAAGACAAAATCCAAATGATCTGGATCTTCAAAACCAGGAGGTTGCTCTACATATACCTCTTCATCCAGCTTTCCATTCAGAAAGGCGCTCTTGACATCCATTTGATAAACTTTAAAGTTTGAAAATGCTGCGAATGCCAGAAATATCCTGATGGCCTCAAGTCTAGCCACTGGAGCATAGGTTTCATCATAATCAATGCCTTCAGCTTGAGAATACCCTTTAGCTACCAGTCTTGCCTTGTTTCTTGTAACCACACCATCTTCATCTAGTTTATTCCTGAATACCCACCTAGTACCAACAGCTTTCTTGTGTACAGGCCTAGGTACCAGTTTCCAGACTTGTTGACTTTCAAACTGATTGAGTTCATCTTGCATAGCAATCACCCAATCTGGATCAGTCAGTGCTTCTTCAATTTTCTTAGGTTCCATCTCAGAAAGAAATCCTGAGAACAGACACTCATTTTGAGTAGCACGTCTAGTTCTGACTCCAACATCTGGATCACCAATAATCAACTCAAAAGGGTGAGCTTTATTCCAGACAGTCTGTCTTGGAAGATTTGATCTTGATGATTCGCCTTGAAATTCATTGTGATGTTGTGTCCTACTAGATGATCCTTCAGCATCTCCCCCTGAGTTGTTGCCATGTTGACTTGAAGATTCTCCGTCAGTAGCAGTGGTATCTCCATTGTTGCCAAAGTTTCCATCACTATTACCTTGAGTATCATCAGGATTAACAGGTTCTTCACCAGCAACAACCTCAGGTTCTTGACCACATTCTGATTCTGAGTCTGACGTCTCATCAAACTTCAGTTTCTCAAAAGGATCTTCAGTTTGGATACTAGGGAGTTTAGTGTCATCAAATGTAACATTGACACTTTCAGTTACTTTGTGTTGATCAATGATATACACTCTATATGATCTTCTTCCATATCCAACAAAAATACCCTCATATGCCTTTGCCTCGAACTTACCACGACGATCATCTCCATCCTTGAGCACGAAGCATCTGGCACCAAATACATGAAAGTATTTGATAGAAGGTTTCTGTTCATTCAAAATCTCATAAGGAGTTTTCATGAAGTCTTTGTTGATTAGAGTTCGATTCTGAGTATAACATGCAGTATTGACAGCTTCAGCCCAAAAGTACATTGGAAGACCTGATTCACTTAACATCGTTCTTGCAGCTTCAATCAATGTACGATTCTTCCTTTCTACCACTCCATTTTGCTGAGGGGTTCTAGGAGCTGAAAATTGTCTGGTAATCCCTTTGTCTGTACAGAATCCATTGAGAAGTGCATTCTTGAATTCTGTCCCATTATCTGACCTTATTGCTCTAACAGGGACGTTAGAATCTAACTCAATCATCTTGATATGATCAATCATAACTTGTGGTGTTTCATCCTTAGAGTGAAGAAATAAAACCCACGTATACTTGGAATAGTCATCAACTATCACAAGACAGTAACACTTCTTTGACATAGAAAGGATATTAACTGGACCAAATAAATCCATGTGCAATAATTGCAGAACACCAGTTATGGAAGATGTGTCAGTGCCTTTGTGACTTGCTTTCTTTGACTTTCCTTTCTGGCAAGCCTCACATAGTCCTTCTGGAGAGAATTCCAGCTGAGGCAGACCTCTTACCAATTCTCTTTTGACAAGAGAATTCATTGTTTTGAAATTGAGATGAGAAAGTCTCTTGTGCCATAGCCAACTCTCATCTGACGATGCCTTTGCATAGAAACAATTGACTTCAAGATTGCTTCCAGAGTTCATGTCAGCTACGAACATATTTCCTTTCCGGATTCCCATTAAGGAGGGTTTTTCACTTTTCTTGTGCAGAATCTGACACTTCAGCTTGTCGAATAAAACATTGTAGCCGTTGTCACAGAACTGACTAATGTTAAGCAGATTATGTTCAAGTCCTTGCACAACATATACATTTTCAATGATAACATTTCCAGCTAGGAAACAGCCATATCCCTCCGTTAAACCTTTGCTGTTATCTCCAAAGGTAACCACTGGGCCAGCTTTCTCAACCACATTTGATAGCAGGGCTCTATCTCCGGTCATATGTCTTGACGATCCGCTGTCAAGAATCCACACTACCGGTTGTACCTGTTTAATGCCCTCTTTTCTTGACGATGAGGTGCTTGCATTACTAGCCATGAGAGCAAGATTCCCAACTTCTTCATCTTCACTGTCAGTATCATCCCAGCTTCTTCCCTTTGCCAGGTACGCCCTTTCAGATTTACTCTTTTGATTAGAATCGTAAGAGTTCTTCCTAGCTTGTTTTGGCTTCCTGCATTCTGTGGCAAAGTCTCCCAACTCATTACAGTTGAAGCATCGAATGGTGCTTCGATCAACCATCCCTGTTTTATACCCACCGATGCTGGTGTTAGAGGATGAAGATCCACCTTTCTGGAATCTGTTGTAGTTGGACTTGTACTTGAACTTGGGATTCCTTTTGAATCTGATATTTGAGAATCTCTTGACAATCAGGGCCATTGACTCATCCTCCAATTGCTCCAGTTCTTCCAAGGAATAATAATCATCTCCTGATTGATTTGTAGTAGGAGAATCAAATTCTGCTACTATCACATTATCTTCAACCTTGGAAGACTGTACCATTCTTTCTGACTGTTGAGATTGATGTTGATATTGTGGTTGTTGTTGTTGTTCATCAGCTACTAGAGCAGTAGACGTGCTGACCACTCTTCCTTTCCCGTAAACTTCCTTCTGCTGAATCTGCTCCAACTCATAAGTCTTTAACACACCATAGAGCCTTTCCAAAGAAACCTCACTCAGATCTCTTGCTTCTCTTATGGCAGTGATTCTATGTTCGAGATGAGTTGGCAGTGTTAAAAGGAACTTTTTGTTGACCTCCCTGATGGAATAGTATTTACCATTAATGTTCAGGTTGTTGATCAATGCATTGTACCTCTCAAACACTTCAGTGATTCCTTCTCCTGGATTGGATTTAAAGTATTCATACTCAGAGGTTAGGATTTCTAGTTTGTTCTCCCTAACTTCCTCTGTGCCTTCATTAATAATCTCAATAGTTTCCCAGATATGTTTGGAATCTTTACAATTCATCACATGTCTATTCATCAGGGGATTAAGGGAATCTACTAAGATTAATTGAAGGCTAGCATCCAGGGAAGCTTCTTCTATTTCAGCAGGAGAGAAGTCCTCAGGATCCTTTACATAAGTTCTCGCTTTGGTGATCACCACATCATTTTCTATTACCTCTGGTTCCATAACCATAGGAATTTTTGGACCCTTCTTCAACACTTGCAAATATTTGGGATTAGCAACCTGTAAAAACAGTAGCATCTTCTTCTTCCACATAACATAATTTTCTTTATCGAAAAGTGGAATTTTAACGGTTCCAACTTTTTGTGTAGTCATTATGAATTTTTTGAGTGAATAAAAAATTGAAGAAGTGAAAGAAACACAAAAGTCTAGGATCTAGATTTGTACGTTAATTAGAAGGCTCTGATACCAATTGTTAGGTCCCAATTTATTTGTAGAAGGGGGGGTTGAATGCAAACAATACCGTTTAATCGAATAAAATGCGGAATAAAATTGTGAAACAAAATTCAAGTTAAATAAAACTTTTATTAAACTTGAAAGGTGTTACAACTACGGTATCGGTTACAAGGGATTAATCTCAAATCAATTATTACAAATCTAGAATAAATTCGACATGAACTTTTTCTATTTTTGTAATTAAAAGATCAAATGCTAAATGCGATTTGAGATTAAGTTCTAGGGATTTTAATCCGCTAGATTGATACACAAGAACAAGATAAGTATTTCTAGTTGATTGGATTTAACTTTACAATCTAGAAATTGATCTTGAAGTTGCAGATGAGATGTAATATTTTTCTGCTCCTTTTTCTTTTTGTTCTTGAGTATGTATTCTGTTTTTGATTGCCTGTTTTTATGAACTGGTCTTCTGCTTCTTTTAAACAACACAGCCGAGTAGATTGAATTGGAATGACAATCCTTTAAGCTTGTGAGACTTTCGGTAGGACAATGTTTACAACTAGCAAGACAATTAAAATGAGCTAGCAAGACTTTCAGTATGACTATTGATTGTCATACCGATTGTCATATTAGTTCAAATAAATTATCTTGCTGAATTAATAACAGATTTTAATCTAAACAGAAATTCTAATAAGATAATTAAATGTATTGGCATGACTTTCGGTATGACTATCAATTGTCATACCGATTGTCATACTAGTTCAAATGAATTGTCTTGCTGAATTTAAGCAGATTTTAAACCAATTAAAATCTTGTAAATCCTTAATATTAATTCTAAATTAATTAATCAATTTAATTCAATTAATCAATAAATTAATCTTTGCAGATATAATTTATTTTCTTAATTAAATTATATGACTTAATTAATTAATAGAGAATTAATACTAACCCTTAGCAGCATCCATTCTTCTGACAATCTTCTGAAAGTCACTGAGACTTATGAATCAATTCCGCCACTTCAATGTTGACACTCGATGTACTGTCTGGTTCATGAGTGACTAACTTTCGTGACGTTTCTTCATGTCTTGACTTTGATATTCTGATTGAATCCTTGTAATAAATGATACCCTGACGAGATCTCTGTCACTTGATTAAATCCACGATCTTGATTTATATCACTGAGGCATGATCAAATTCTTGAACTTCTTCCAGTGAATCTTCAAGTCTGCAGATGAACAATGTTTCTTTATTCTTTGACAGATGTTACTTTGTGAGATCTCTCTGATGATAGATCCACTATTTACTTATTACATTCTTATTTGAGTTGAGTTAAATACTCGAATAAACGAGTAGGCTATGACATATGCCTTTCATAGAGATAATATTCTTTATGGACGTGGTACTTTAAATAATGGTCTGTATAAATGTGACATAATTTACTTCAGATTGAACAAACTAATAAAAGAAAAGGGATGATGAAAATCTCACTTCATAGTGGCACTGCAGTCTCCATTTAGTGGACATGGAGAGAGGGCTGCAGATTTGCTAGGAATGGTACACACAGTTGTATGTGGACCAATGTCTACGCAAGCCATGGGTGGATTTTCATACTTCATTACTTTCATAGATGATAGATCTGGATTCGGATATGTGTTTGATGAAACACAAGTCTGAGGCCTTTGAAAAGTTCAAAGAATATAAGTATGAAGTGGAGAAATAATTAAACATAATATTATAACTCTTCGATCAGATCGAGGTGGTGAATACTTTAATGGAGTGTTTCTAGATTATCTCAAAGTAAATAGTATAGTCTCCCAGTGGACGCCTCCAGATTGGTATCTGAAAGGAGAAATCGAACTTTGTTAGACATAGTTCGGTCCATGATGAGCTATGCAAATCTTCCAGTATTCCTATGGGGTTATGCATTGGAAACCTCAGCATATTTACTGAATATGGTGCCTTCCAAAAATCTGTTCCTCAAACTTCGTATGAGATATGGAAAGAAAGGAAACCGAGTCTTAAACACGTTAAGATTTGGGGATGTCCAGCTTATGTCAAGTAAGTTGACCCAGATAAGCTGGAATATCGATCCGTAAAATGTAGTTTTGTGGGATATCCTAAAGAGACTTTAGGGTATTACTTTTACACCGATCATCGAGTGTTTCACTCCAGACATGCCACCTTCCTGGAAAAGGAGTTTATCCTTGAAGGAAACAGTGGGAGCAAAATTGAACTTGATGAAGTTCAAGAAGCACAAACTACTACGGATCAAGTGGAAACACCTGTTCTGACTGAACAACCTTTTGTGGAACAGCCCATTCATAGATCAGGGAGAGTGTCTCGCCAACTTGAGAGGTATTATGGCCTTGTCATTGAGAATGACAATGAGTTGTCGATCATTGATGATGACGACCCTGTAACCTATAATGAGGCTATGAGTAGTGTTGACTCAGAGAAATGGCATAGTGCCATGAAATCCAGAATGGAATCTATGTATACGGTATACAAAAGATAGATTATAGCAGATGGCCAGGTGGAGACCTATAAGGCCATGCTTGTGGCAAAAGGATTCAAACAAAGGCAATGGATTGACTTTGATGAAACCTTTTACCTGTAACCCTGTTAAAATCAGTTCGGATTTTGCTTGCGATTGCTGCTTACTACGACTATGAGATCTGGCATATAGCCAGATGGTTTTCTTTCCAAGGGAAATGAAAACCTAGTGTATAAGCTGCTGCGAACCATGTGTGGTTTAAAGCAAGCTTCTCGAAAGATGGAATATTCGTTTTGATGAGACAATCAAAGAGTTTGATTTTATCAAAAACGCAGATGAACCATGCGTCTACAAAAGGGTTAGTGGGAGCGTGGTAACATTTCTTGTATTGTATTGAAATAGAGTTGACACACATAAAAACATAGCAGACCCACTCACAAAGCTACTTTATGAAAGTCACTTTGATCGTCATAAAGACAAGATTGGTATTAGATACCAGAGTGATTGGCTTTAGTACAAGTGGGAGATTGAAAGGAATATGTCCTAAGTCCAATCATGTATTAGGATTTAGGAATAATTTTTATGTAATCTGTTTTGATTTCATTGATATTAATAAAGACTTGTTTTGTTTTTATTACGGGCTTTATCTATTTAAGTGTTTAAATAAGATATACCATAGTTTAGAGTAAAGCTTTTTATGGATTATGATGAGATCATAATAGTGAGACCTAAAAAGATGATAACTCTAAACTTAAATAGTTCCTGATCATACGATTACTAACTGGTAATTAATAATCCGCAAAGATCGGTACATACTATGCTTGCTTCATTATGAAGGATGTCTGTTCTCATAGACATTTGTGTGGTGACACTATAGCTAGTATGTAGGTGCTTATAATGGAATAAGTTCACTGAACATGACTCGCACAGCTGAACAACTGATGGAGTTCACTCACGTGTCAGCAGTTGTTCACATAGTGATAGTTGTACAAGTATCCTTAGACTTGAGGTCATCATAGTCATCTTGTGTACACTGAACTATGCTTTGGTTTAGTTCTTAGTCTCCAGGGACAATTTTTAGGGCTCTTTTGGGTATAGGAATTTGTACACGAAGATAGTGTATGATCAATAAAGGATCTACCCCTTCCAGTGAAGGAAGCGAATGTTCAAGGCTGATCCACTTATGCTAGTTCAGGAATCTCTGGCCAGAGTAAATGAAATTAGAAAGGACTTTCTAATTTGCATAGAACTACGCATAGTAAATGGTAAGCAAAGTGATTGAATTAGGTAGGCTTGACACGAGATCCATGCCTTGTATTTAATCGGGACATTGTAGGGTAGAAGGAGTTTATTGTATGGTAACTATTCACTGAATAGGTTCTTGGTATTCTAAGCAGTGAATTCATATTATCCGGATAGTCGCGATATGCTAAGAAGTATCCCCCACGATGTAGAATAAACGTGATTAATTAATTAATCATATTTAATAAATTAGAGAATTTATATAAATAATGATAAAATAGTTTTATTATTATTTATTTCTACTACCGGCTTAATATTGAACCTACAGGGTCACACCATAAAAAGAGAATGATTTAATGGTGGAGGAATTAATTAATAATGGCTAATAATTATTTATTTATGAAATAAATAATTAATTGGCAAATTTAACAATTGATTAAATGAGATTTAATTGATTATAAATTAATTAAGAAAAGTTCTTAATATTATTAATTAAGGATTTAATTTTTGGAAATTAAATCAAGAGAGAGAATTATTTCTAAAGTGTTTAGAAAAAGGATTAATAATTAAAAGGTATTTTAATTATTAATGAGAATAATAAATGGGATAATAATAATATTATTTATGGGAAAATTTCAGCTGAAAATTTTGCCTATAAATACACTATTATAGACCCTATTTTATTCTAACCCACATCAAACCCGAAAACCCAAAAAGTTTGGAAAAGCCAATTCTCTCCACCTTCTTCCTCCGCCTTAACATCGTTTTCTTGGTGGATACCGGTGGAGTGCTTCACACTTGAGGAGCAACTGCTAAGGATCTCTGATCGTTGTCTCCGAATTATTTTAAAAGGTTAGATTCGATCCCTCGAATTTTTATTCACGATTTATATGCTTTTATTTGGATTTTGTATGTGTAAAAGTGTTTTGTCATGCCCCCGCTGTGTTAAAAATCCAATAGTAAATGCAACATTATATTATTAAGCTAGCTAAAATTACCAACAATTAGGACATACATTTACACACGAAAGTAACAATTAAGGTGCATACTAACCACACACACTTAAACATTTAAAGTTACGCTTACCCTCATTTCTTCGCGCACTTCTGCCCATCAGTTCCACAGTTAGGAGGATTACAAGTTCTCTTTGAACGCTGTTTACCTTGAGAAGTGTAGAAATTTCCATGCCTCCCGGGACGGTCCTGGGAACTCTGGTCATGGGCACTATGTGAAGAAATAATATACGTAGCAATATCAGAATCAGTAGAAGGTGTAGGTGTAATGCAGACTGAATGATGGAATAGAAAGCTCCCTAGCTAGCCGCTCAATAGGCCCGTGAGAACGATGCAGAGGAGGAGGCTGCTCAGCGGAAGGCTCCTCGATCTAAGGCTGCTCAGTACGAGGCTCGAGAGTAGGAGTTAATCCAAGATCAAAGGGGGAACATATCCATACCTATCCAGAAGCTGAGGATCATGCTGGAAATGATAGATGATCCCGGTACATGAACATAAGACATAAACACGTATAGAAGGTTCCCAATCATCCCCAAGATCTGTAGCCATAGGATCAGTACGAACATGAGTAGATGACTCAGGCACATCATGAGAATCGATATGTAATGGTAGACAATCATCTCCAAGGTCTGTAGCAATAGGATCATTGTCAACCAGAACTCTAGCTCGTCTACCACCACCAGCTTGTGCACCGCCACGTCTACCTCGACGGGCCGGTTGCTGCCTTTCCTCCAACTGCCTAGCTCGACGAACCTCCACAAGAATCTCATCAAAACCATGTAATTAATATGTACTTTTTAACAAAATCACAACACTGGTCAGCAAAATGAGACACATCAGGAAGAACATCCTGTGTCCGCTCAGATATTTGCCTGAACATAAGTCCCTGAAAACCAACAAAAAAGTGATACACATGTTACAAGATTCATGTATGAAATAAAGCAACTACCAAAGCATTTATAATGAAACTACGAAATCAGAATGACTTACACAATAAACTGTTTTAACAAGAAGAAAACATACAATACGATGATTAAATGCACCAACACGAGATATGAATCTAACAGTCCTCTCTAAATACCAAGGATGGTACTCGGGCACTGCACTCTCAGCAACAATCGAGTCTCCCACAAATGTATGATCCAAATGATGCACCCATATAGCTGTACTCGCTGCATGTTTCTGAATCCATCTAATCTTGTCATTGCCCGTCAAATTTGTATTATGCTCTGCCTACGAGTAAACAACATCAATAGAAATAGTCTGCACGAGCCCAAACTGTCTAGCAACTCTATCAGGGCAATAAAGCTCTATAATGAAGCTACATATCAAAGGCCCGCACTATCGCCAAATACACTCATTAGTCAAGGAATAAGCTGGAAGATCAGTGTTGTGAATATGTTGTTTACTTGATGATTACCTAAACAAAACATCCAAGTAGATTTTACTTAGTGAAATAATGTAGCACTCGACGGATAAGAATTATAGTCTCGACGGATAACTCATTATAGTCCCGACGGATAACTCATTATAGTCCCGACGGATGATTAACTCATTATCCATCGAGTGAGTAGCTTATGCAATAATAAGTTTGTAGCACAGTGTTGTATGCACCTTTGTATAGAATATGTAGTAGCATATAAGTCATGTTGACTTTAACTAGATATGCAGAATAGGTTGATTAACTGTACATAAGCAATGTCTTGTAATTCTGTATAAGTGAAATGAAGTCAAGTGCCAAAATAGCTACCAACGGATGCTTAACAAAGCTTCGACGAATGACCAAAATAGCTATCAACGGATGTTTAACATAGCAGTCGACGGATGATCAATTAAGTCATCGACGGATGATCTGAAAGTCGACGGATGATCTGAAAGTCGATAGATGATCATATCAAGATTCAAACATCAGTTGAACAGTGAAAGCTGACACACAGCCGTTGAGTTGGATACAAATACACTGTGGAAGGCCATTAACTGGGTAATAGAGGACAAAAAGCAGCAAAGATCAAGACTGTTACATTTTATACTTGTTCAGTTCTTTTGACTTTGTAATCTTGGTAATATATAAACCAAGAGAGTAGCAAGTAGAAAAATAACTGAGATAGCTAAGAAACAACACAGAGAAATTTTTGTAAGCACTATCTTTAGCATTTCCTGTGTTCTTAGCAGTTCTATTTTGTAAGCAGCTGTGAGCATTTCTGCACACAGAGTCCTCTCGATATATTATATATATCTCTGGTGGAATTGTTTAAATCCACCAGAATGTTTTTAAAGACTCTTGTTTTTAATTACTTATGTTTTGATTCATACAAGTTTACATTCCGTATTGTGCTAATCAAAACAAATATATCCATAATCGAGTTGAACATTTTATTTCAAGACAAAGGTTCAAGAATTCCATTCAACCCCCCTTCTGTAATTCTTGCTATATTGTTAAGGGACTAACAATTGGTATTAGAGCCAGGTTCTTAATCTACAAAGAGTTTAAAGATCAAAACAATTCAGCAAGATGAACAAGAAAGATGTTGGAGTCTAGATTCCTTTTCTTGATAAAGATAATTACCATCATTGGAAGGTAAAGATGCATCTTCATATGCTTTCTCAAGATGAGACCTATGTGGACTGCATAGAAAGAGGCCCTCATGTTCCAATGAGAGCTGCAACAGGAAATCAACCATCTGTTCCAAAGTCAAGGCATGAATGGTCTGATCCTGATATTGAACAAGTCAGGAAAGATAAAAAGGCCATGAACATTCTGTTAAATGGTGTTGATGCAAACATGTTTGATAACATCATCAACTGCAAGATTGCCAAGGAAGTTTGGGACACAATACAGATAATCTGTGATGGTACTGAGCAAGTAAGAGAAAATAAAATGCAGCTCCTGATTCAGCAATATGAGAATTTTCACAATGAAGAAAGTGAGTCACTCACTGACATTTTTAGTAGATTCCAAAAGCTACTAAATGCTCTTAAATTGCATGGAAGAATCTATCAGACTAAAGACTCCAATCTGAAATTTCTCAGATCTCTTCCAAAGGAATGAAAACCAATGACAGTCTCATTGAGAAACTCACAAGATTATAAGGAGTTTACTTTGGAGAGACTGTATGGCATTCTGAAGACCTATGAGCTTGAGATAGAGCAGGATGAAAGAATGGAGAGAGGCAAGAAGAAAGGAGGATCCATTGCACTAGTGGCTGAATTGGAAAAGGAGAAGGAAGTGAAGATGGAAGCTGTGGAATCAACTTCAAAGCCCTGTGAAAGCAAGGGTAAAGGGCTAGCTGCAGAAAGTGAAGATTCATTGAGTCAAGATGACATTGAGGACATTGATGAGCACCTAGCATTCCTTTCAAGAAGATTTTCCAAGCTCAAGTTCAAGAAGAACTTTGGAGCTGCCAAGCCAAATAGAAACATGGTGGATAAATCAAAATTCAAGTGTTTCAAATGTGGCTTGGCAGGGCATTTTGCAAATGAGTGTAGAAAGTCAGATTCCAGTAAGAAAAGGTTTGAGTCTGTGGATAATAAGCAAAAATACTTTGATCTAATCAAACAGAAGGAAAGGGATTTTATTACACAAGAGAATGACTGGGCAGCTGATGGTTTGGATGAAGATGAGGATGTCAGCTATGTCAATCTAGCCCTTATGGCCAAGTCTGATGAAACAGAGACAAGTTCCTCAAGCAATCAGGTAATCACTACAAACCTTGCACATTTATCTAAAGCTGAGTGTAATGATGCAATAAATGATATGTCTATAGAATTGTATCATTTGCGTGTTACACTTAAGTCCCTCACTAAAGAAAATGCTAAAATCAAAGAAAACAACTTGTTTTTGAGTGAGAGGAATAATGTGCTTGAGTCTCAGTGGGTTGAGTTTGAGAAACTAAAAATTGAGTGTAGAATTGCCAAGGAGGAATTAACTGAGTCCTTGAAAAAGGAAGAAATTTTAAAGAAGCAGCTCGATCGTGAACAGGAGGTGATTAAAGCATGGAAAACATCCAGAGATGTTCATGCTCAAATCACCAAGGTTCAAGGAATTGAGTCTTTTTGTGATGAAGCCTGGAAAAAGAATAAGGAGAAACTAGAACCTATTTTGGTAGATGGATTGCTGACAGATGTAGACTCGACGGATGATGAGAACTATCCGTCGGATAACAAAAAATGTTATCCGTCGAATGATAAAAATCCTCATCCGTCGGCTGTGAGCAAACCTATTAGGAAAGCCAAATTAACCAAGCTAAATGAAAAGTATGGGTCTGTTTCCAAGAACTTTGTTTCAGGAGAGTCAAGTCAAGCCAAGAAAGGGAAGAAGGCTAATGTTGGTCACATGACTGTCAAACAGTTAAGTGACAGACTTGAGAAGATAGAGGTAAAAATAGAGACTAAAAGGAAAAACAATAGGAATGGTAAAGTAGGGATTAACAAACATAATAACTACACACCTGACAAATATGCTCCTAGAAAAATCTGTGTCAAATGTGGTAGTGTAAATCATTTGTCTGTTAATTGCAAATCTGCCATGCCTACTCCCATGTCTGTTCAACCTCAATTCTCTAACATGAATGTCATGCCTCCCATGCCTGTTAATGCTATGCCTACACAGAACATGAATGCACAGTTTGCTAATATGCCATTTGCACCTAATCCATATTATGCTGCATACAATATGCCTCAAATGCCATTTAGCATGCCTTACTGGAATAACATGTTTGCACCAAGCATGCCATTTCCTGTTAGCCATAACATGCATGATAATTCTATTGCATCTAGTGGTTTCAAAGGCCCAACCCAAATGACTAAGGAAGAATCTGAAATTCCTAAGTCAAATGAGTTAAGACCCAAGAAACAGAAGAAGAAAGCTAACAAGGCAGGACCCAAGGAAACTTGGGTACCAAAATCAACTTGATTTGATTTAGATGTGTGCAGGGAAACAGAAGGAATTTTTGGTACTTGGATAGTGGTTGTTCAAGACACATGACTGGTGATTCTACCCTGCTCACAGAGTTTGAAGAGAGAGCTGGCCCAAGTATCACTTTTCGAGATGACAGCAAAGGTTATACTGTGGGATATGGCTTGATTTCAAAGGACAATGTCATCATTGAAGAGGTTGCCTTAGTGGATGGTCTCAAACACAATCTGTTGAGTATCAGCCAGCTTTGTGATAAATGCAACTCAGTAACCTTCAACAAAGAAACCTGTGTTGTGATTAATAATCAAAACAACAAAGTGGTTCTCACTGGTGTGAGAAGAGGAAATGTGTATCTAGCTGATTTTAACTCAACTAAAGCTGAATCTGTAACTTGTCTTCTTAGTAAAGCAAGTCAAGATGAAAGTTGGCTATGGCACAAGAAGCTATCCCATTTGAACTTCAAGACCATGAATGAGCTGGTAAAGAAAGAGCTAGTTAGAGGCATTCCTATGGTGGAGTTTACAAAGGATGGACTGTGTGATGCCTGCCAAAAGGGGAAGCAGATTAAAGCATCATTCAGGAAGAAACTAGATTCAGCAATTGAAGAGCCTCTACAACTGCTTCACATGGATTTGCTTGGACCAGTCAATATATTGTCAATCTCAAAGAAAAGATTTTACCTAGTAATTATAGATGGTTTCTCAAAGTTCTCTTGGACCTATTTCCTAAAGTCCAAAGATGAGGCTAGTGAAATCATCATCAATCACATAAGGCAAGTTAACAATCATCCTGATTTCAAAGTTAGAAGAATCAGGAGTGATAATGGAACTGAGTTCAAGAACTATGTCATGAGAGCATTTTATGAGGAAAATGGAATCTTGCATGAGTTCTCAGCAGCAAGGACTCCACAACAGAATGGAGTAGTGGAAAGAAAGAATAGATCTCTTATTGAAGCTGCAAGGACAATGCTTGAAGAATCAAAACTACCAACATACTTCTGGGCTGAAGCTGTAAACACTGCATGCTACACTCAGAACATCTCTCTGATTAATCAAGCAAGATGCATGACACCTTATAAATTGTTCAAGAACAAGAAGCCAACTCTGAACTTTCTTCATGTCTTTGGCTGTAAATGCTATATTTTGAGAAATCAAACTGATCAAAATGGGAAGTTTGATGCTAAAGCAGATGAAGGAATTTTTGTTGGATATGCTGTTGGTAAAGCATATAGAGTCTACAATCTAAGAACCAACATTGTTGTTGAATCTATACATGTTGTGTTTGATGATAAAAAGATTGAAGGACTAAAAGATGGAGATTACCATGAGAGCCTCAAATTCGACAATGTTGAGATGGTTAGTGATGAAAGTGATGATGAGAGTGATCAAGAAACACTGTCTAAGGATAATGCAGACAAATCTACTATAAATGAAGCACAAAACTCAACATCCGTCGAGTTACATAATGCTTCATCCGTCGGAAGGCAATCTGTATTATCCGTCGGAAGACAACCTGCCTCATCCGTCGGTACTCAAAATTCACCATCCGTCGGGTTATCAAAAGGAGCAGGAAGTCAAGGCAGATCACCCATAGAAAGCACCCCAATCTCAAATCAAAGATCCACAAACTCAGGGGGAGCTTCTAGCAATTAAAACTCAATCACACATCAAAACAACATTGAGGTCTCTTCATCTAGGGCTAATCTACCTCAACCAAGAAAATGGACAAAAGATCACCCCTTTGAACTGATTATTGGTGATGTTTCTTCCAGAGTTCAAACCAGGAGAGCAACTCAAGAAGAATGTCTATACAGCAGCTTCCTGTCTAAGGAAGAACCAAAGAAGGTAGAAGAAGCCTTGTTAGATCCTGATTGGATTTTAGCTATGCAGGAGGAGCTAAACCAATTTGAAAGGAATAAAGTATGGAAGCTGGTACCCAAGCCTACAGGAAAGAATCCAATAGACACCAAATGGGTATTCAGAAACAAGATGGATGAAAATGGCATAGTAGTAAGGAACAAAGCAAGATTGGTTGCTAAAGGCTATTGTCAGCAAGAAGGAATATATTTTGATGAAACATTTGCTCCTGTTGCAAGACTTGAAGCCATCAGAATCTTCTTAGCCTATGCAGCGCATGCCAATTTCAAGGTCTATCAAATGGATGTCAAAAGTGCCTTTCTGAATGGAGATTTGGAGGAAGAAGTGTATGTAAGTCAACCTCCTGGCTTTGAAGATCCAAATTTCCCAGAGTATGTCTATTATCTACTGAAAGCACTTTATGGACTGAAGCAAGTACCTAGAGCCTGGTATGACACTTTATCAAAGTTCCTCTTGGAAAATCACTTCACAAGAGGTACTGTAGATAAAACTTTATTTTTCAGAAATATGAATGGCTCTAGCATACTTGTTCAAATTTATGTAGATGATATTATTTTTGGCTCTACAGATGAGAAACTTTGTAAAAAGTTTGCCAAACTGATGCAAAGCAAGTATGAAATGAGTATGATGGGAGAACTAACTTACTTTCTTGGTTTACAAGTTAAGCAAGTTAGTGATGGAATATTCATTAGTCAAACTAAATATATTTTTGATCTTTTAAAGAAGTTTGATCTAATGGATTGCACATCTGCAAAAACTCCCATGGCCACTGTAACTAAGCTTGAACTAAACACTACTGAAAAGTCTGTGGATATTTCAAGTTATAGAGGCATGGTTGGCTCACTTCTGTACTTAACAGCTAGTAGGCCAGATATAATGTTTGCTACATGTTTGTGTGCTAGATTTCAGGCTGATCCTAGAGAGTCTCATTTGATAGCTATTAAGAGAATTTTCAGATATCTCAAAGGAACACCAAACCTTGGCATTTGGTATCCTAGAGATTCTGGTTTTGATCTAACTAGTTATTCAGATGCAGATTATGCAGGTTGCAGAATTGATAGAAAAAGCACAACAGGAACCTATCAATTTTTAGGAGACAAGCTTGTGTCCTGGTTCAGTAAAAAGCAAAATTCAGTTTCTACTTCTACAGTTGAAGCTGAATATATTGCTACTGGCAGTTGCTGTGCACAGATTTTATGGATGAAAAATCAATTGCTAGACTATGGTTTGCAAGTTGAAAGGATTCCTATTTTCTGTGACAACACAAGTGCAATTGCCATCACTGAAAATCCAGTGCAACATTCAAGGACAAAGCATATAGACATCAAGTACCATTTCATAAGAGAACATGTAATGAATGGTACTGTAGAGTTACATTTTGTTCCAAGTGAGAAGCAACTTGCAGATATTTTTACCAAGCCACTGGATGAATCCACCTTTTCTAGGTTGGTAGGTGAGTTAGGTATGCTTAATTACTCTTGAATTTATCTGAATTATTTTGCAAGTTGAAAAGTAGCCAGAAATTTAACTGATTTTTAGTCTTGGATGAAAATTTTGGCTAAGTCAAAATTTGCATCTCGATGGATGACCATTATCCATCGAGTTGAGTCATCCGTCGATATACAAATTGTAAATGAAAATCAATTACTTTTCTGGAGTATTTTAAAGCTCGACGGATATCAACTTATCCTCATCCGTCGAAGTGTCTAAATCTTAACCGTTAATTCCCTGAACATTATCCATCGAGTATACTTACAGTTTGTAAGCATTACACGACGGATAATGGGTAGAATTTTTACAGTTTATTTTAAAATGGCTATTTTAGACAATTTCTATTGGGTAATTTACTTCTCTTTATTATTTTTATCAGTTGATATTGAGTAAAGTATAAAAGCTTATCTCATTCTAATTATTTTCTTTTATCATTCTCAAATTCAACTGTGTTACTTCATTCTCTCTCAAGCAAAAATCCTCTTTCTCTTCAAGCTTTTCTTCTCTAACAATGGCACCCGTAGTTAAGATCATGTCACAGACTGGGTTCATCTATGAGAAGAACAACTTCACTGCCTTGGTCAATAAGGGGATTCAGCAATCTGAAGACTATCATAAGATGATGGACTTCGTGAACAACTGCAAGTTAAGTTTTGCCATGCTGGAATCACCCATAATTTATTGTGAAGTTGTTGAGGAGATGTGAACAACAGCAATCTACAACTCTAGTGACAAAACCATCACTCTAACCATCAAAGGTAATGATTTATGTATCAATAGTGATGTAATAAAAGCATGTTTCAAGATTCCTGATGATAATGTAACTGCACCACACACTGACACTGATATTGTCAATATGCTCAATTCCATTCATTATGCAATTCCTACTGCAAAACTAAGTGAAATTAGAAGACTAGGTCTTAGGAAGGAATGGAGTTACTTGTGTGATGTAGTAACTAAAGTCTTTTCTGGAAAAATCAGTAATTTTGATTCTGTGAACATTTCCATGCTTAACATGCTATACATGCTAGTTACAGACAAATATTACAATTTCAGTGACCTTGTTGTGTATGAGTTAGGTTTTAAACTAGGTGACTTAGCCAAAAGAGGAAAGAATATTTACTATGCTAGATTTTTTATGCTTTTGGCTAACCATCTTTGTCAAGAGATTGAACTTGAGAATCTAAACAACAAATTAGCTTGTTGGGTTCAAGAGAGAAGAATCATTGCAGACTTGAACAGAGCCAACCATCACAAGGATGTGCCAATGTTATATTTTCCTGTAATGCTGACACCTCAGTTAAGTGAGGTAAGTTCATCCAGACCCTCAACTATTCCAATCTCTTCTATTTCTTTGACTTCAGGCATAGCTATGGAAACTGTGACAATGACCAAACAGTTGCCTACCAAAGCTGCCAAAATAACTGCAATTTCTAAATCCAAATCAAAGAAAACCCCCCCTGGTATCTCTCAAAAGGTACCAGTTTAAAAATCTACCAAAGCCAAAGAGGGGAGTGTGAAGGAGGGTAAGATAGGTGAGGGAAGGGGTGAACATCAAAGAAACCCCAAGGATAAGGTTGGAGAGTTGAGTGAATCCCAGCCTAGCCACACTGCAGTTTCCCAACAAACTGTAGTGCTTAAAAGGGACAAAAGCTCACTTCTAGCTGCATCCGCCCAAAAGGATGTGGCTATTGAACAAAGCTCTCATCCAAGAGCACAGGCCAAGAGGGTTAGGGACACAAGCTCACACCAAACTTACACTAGAAAAAAGAAATCCAAAACAACTGGGGATGCACAGGGCACACACTTAGTGCAAACTGGTGCTAAAGACACAGTCCCTGCACCTTCTCAAATTCAGATTGATGTGGCTCCAATAAATGTGCAGTCACAGCCAAAATCTCTCATAATAGAAGCCACAGAAACACAATACTCACCAACTAACTCACTGGAAGTGGACATGATAAACACTTCAATTCCTGATTCCCCTTCTTTAACTCTGTTGGGGAAGCCAAAATCTAGTGCAAGTGAGTATCATCTTTTAGATGATTTGTTGGCTCACTTGCCAATTCTTTCTGATTCTATTGTGACATCTGTGCCTCAAATAACTTCAATCAACACAGAGTCAACAATAGTTTCTCTTCCCACCTCATTCATTTCTACTCTCTCGATGGATATTGCTCATCCGTCGAGTAGTGATTGTATCCCGACGGATAAGCTTAACAGCAGTTATCCGTCGGATAGCTTTACCACTCACCCGACGGATATCACTTATCCGTCGAGTGTCTCTGCACAACTTCAAACTTCAATAATTTCAAGTGCAGAAGATTTGGTGGTAATACAATCACTCTTAGGACTGAGAGAGGAGAGTGCATTGAGTGAGAGGCTGGGTTGCTCCCAGGAAAAAGGAGAGGAAAAGAGTGAATCTCAGCAATCCATTCATTCAGGTTTGGCAAAAGTGAGTGAGAGGAGTCCCACCTTAGTAGGTGAAGGTGAGGGTGTGAGGGTGGGGAGCCAGGGTGAGACCCTGATGCAACGAAAGAGAGAATATGAGAGAAAGGCAGGTACTGGAGAAATAAGGATGGAACCAGCCATTGCTAGTGAGTCAATGATTGTGGATGATGCTGAAAAGGAAAGACAATTTCAGCAACATTACAAAGCTGTAATTGATAACATTTCCTTGGATGCTGACACTTTTACTCACCCTATTTCAGCCTATCAACTGTTGGCTGCTCAGGGCAATGTGGAGGCAGAGCAGACTTTAAATTTAGTGCACACCACAGAATCTCTTCAAAGAGATAAAGCTGCTGTGAATAGAATGCCTTCTCAAGCTGGAGAGCCATCTGAAGAATTTGGAGTAAATTCTGATGATGATGACTCTGGTTCTTTGGATGGAAGAATGAACTTAGGGGGAGCTGAAGGCCCAAGTTCTGCTTTCAGTTTACCTAAATGGGCATGGGCAAAGGAATTCTCACCAGGGCAATTTGAGGTGTCTTTGGTAAAATAAGTAATAGCTATTCAGCAGGCCCTTCAGGAAGCTTCAGATGCTGGTACTAAGGCTGTTCTTCAAGCTCAGCTAGACACTTTACATTTAATGAAGATCCAACACTCAAGACAGAATCTTAGTGTGGATGAATTGAAAAAGGATATAGCTGACTTAAAGACATATAACTCTGAGAAGCTGGATTCAATAATGCCATATGGTACCATGCATGATCTATTACTAAGATTAAGGAGAGAATCGGATTCTGACAAGAAGATAGCCAAGCTGGAGAACAGAGTTTAGGTTATTGAGAATTCAGTGGCTCTACTTCTTCAAAATCAACAGACTCAGACAAATATTCTTATGCAACTGGCTAAAGCACAAGGCCTAACTCCTCCACTTGATGATAACAAAAAGGGGGAGAGAGAATCAAGTAAGGGGGAGAAAGGATCAACTGAGGGGGAGAAACTTCTAATTCAAATCAGCAAAGTAATTGTACCTTCAATTACTATCTCCAAGCCACCAGTTGCAGATGGTATAGATCTTATAAATGCAGCAGCAGCAAATTTGAAATATGCTGATAAAGGAGAGTTGACTCTGATCAACTGGAAAAAGATTGATGAGAAAATACAGAAAAAGTTTCAATTAGTCAAGGAACCAGATCAGTCAGCCATCCATCACTCTCATGTCAAGCCAATCAATGTGAATGAGATGAGCATGAACTATCTGGAGAAAGGACAATCTTCATGTATCAAGACTATAAAGGCTGAGATAATTCTTAAACCAAGGGCAAACTATCCCAAGTTATCTTTGAAGAACCCTATGGATTCTGTGTATGAGACACCCAAGCCTGATGAAAAGAAGCTTCTGTCAAGATCTATTCTCCTCTACAAAGATCCAGCTGATTCAGCCTCAAGAAAGAGAATTGCAAAGATATTCATAAATGGGAAGGAAATTTGTGTGGTAGCTGGACATCCATAATTTGCTCATGCAAAGGAAGAAGAAAAAGCCAGATTGAAGCAGGAAAAGAGGCAAGCTGCTCTAGATGCAAAGAAGTCTAAACAAAAGAAAGAACAGTTTGCTATCTTGGCCAAGCTACAGGCTGTGAATTCTTCTCAACAAATTCCCTCTCAACCATCTCAAGCTACTGAATCAGAGAAGAAGATTGAAGAATAGAAGAAATCCTCAAGAAAGAAAGAACTGGCTAAAAGAACAAAAAGAAAGTTGGATGTTGTTGACAAGGAATTGGAAGATCAATTTCCAAAGGAGTCCACTCAACCTGAAACTCAAGCATCAAAGCCCTCTGTAGTGTTTGAAGACATAAGGGTGGTGGCCCCTACAGGAACATACATGGAGAGCCTATTGTGCCAAAGGATGAGCCAATAGAGTGGGATAAATTACCAATTCCTGACTTCAACTTGCCAATTCTTACTAAGCCAAGAAGGACAAAATCAAGGGCAGTTAAGAAAGTGAAGCTGTCACCTCTCAAATCCAAGTCAGTAGTCAAAGCTCAACCCAAGGTCAACAGGGGAGACTACTTGTACTTGTGTGACATCAAAGAATTCTCAGATCTAAACCTTTATCTGGAGGAGCTGGATGAGGTAAGGGCAATTGATGCATACAGAAACCTACCTGAAAGGTTGGTGTTCAAGTACAAAGGGGGAAGGGAGATTCAGTGGCCTCTTCACAGGATACTTCAAGAAAGCCAAGCTGTGTTGATCAAAGTTTATTCATCCTTCAAGAAAAACTTTGGGTTCAATGTAACTGCAAGAAGATTAGTATTGAAGAAGATTGAAGAGCTAAGGAGTGTTAGAGCCAAAGATGCACTACCCAAAACTCTTATCATTCCATACACAGGGAGAAGAGTGCATCTAAGGCCCTACAAGCTAATTTATGTAATATCCCAATTATTACAAGGGTGTGAGAAGATTCTTCAGATTAGAAGACCAATTAAGTATCTCTAGCAATGAGACTCTCTTGGAAATGCAAGAAATGTTAGATCTCTCAGAATCTGATGAATTAGAATTCCACAGACAGCTCCAGAATCAAATTGAAGAAAACAACAGAAAGCTTGGAAGAAGATCCCGACCTTCAAGAAACTAGAAAAATCTGCTCAGACTAGAGGAGCATCTTAAACTGACTGTGAGCCAAACCTTGTACATTTTTGTTTAAATTGAAGCACTTTCAGTTTTATCTACTTATCTTTAAAGATATATGTTTAGGATGTTTTGTCATCATCAAGTATCTCTTAATTTATGGCTACAATTCCAGTAGACATAAATTGGGGGAGATTGTTGTGAATATGTTGTGTACTTGATGATTACCTAAACAAAACATCTAAGTAGATTTTACTTAGTGAAATAATGTAGCACTCGATGGATAAGAATTATAGTCTCGACGGATAACTCATTATAGTCCCGACGGATGATTAACTCATTATCCATCGAGTGAGTAGTTTATGTAATAATAAGTTTGTAGCACAATGTTGTATGCACCTTTGTATAGAATCTGTAGTAGCATATAAGTCATGTTGACTTTAACTAGATATGCAGAATAGGTTGTTTAATTGTACATAAGCAATGTCTTATAATTCTGTATAAGTGAAATGAAGTCAAGTGCCAAAATAGCTACCAACGGATGCTTAACAAAGCTTCGACGGATGACCAAAATAGCTATCAACGAATGTTTAACATAGCAGTCGACGGATGATCAATTAAGTCATCGACGGATGATCTGAAAGTCGACAGATGATCATATCTAGATTTAAACATCAGTTGAACAGTGAAAGCTGACACACAGCCGTTGAGTTGGATACAAAATACACTGTGGAAGCCCATTAACTGGGTAATAGAGGACAAAAAGCAGCAAAGATCAACACTGTTAGATTTTATATTTGTTCAGTTCTTTTGACTTTGTAATCTTGGTAATATATAAACCAAGAGAGTAGCAAATAGAAAAATAACTGAGATAGCTAAGAAACAACACAGAGAAATTTTTGTAAGCACTATCTTTAGCATTTCCTGTGTTCTTAGCAGTTCTATTTTGTAAGCAGCTGTGAGCATTTATGCACACAGAGTCCTCTCAATATATTATATATATCTCTGGTGGAATTGTTTAAATCCACCAGAAAGTTTTTAAAGACTCTTATTTTTAATTACTTATGTTTTGATTCATACAAGTTTACATTCCGCATTGTGCTAATCAAAACAAATATATCCATAATCGAGTTGAACATTTTATTTCAAGAAAAAGGTTCAAGAATTCCATTCAACCCCCCTTCTGTAATTCTTGCTATATTGTTAAGGGAATAACAATCAGCAATGATATCGAGAGGGTAAGGCTCCCATATGAACTGAGATGGTCCAAGCCCATCCAAGAGTGTAACACCCCCAAATCCGGGGTCGGGGATCCGGGTTGTCACGAGTTCCATTTCCCTTAATAACACCTAATCTTAATAATTAATCAACTACTCTGTACTGTGACTCCACAATAAACACACACACCACATGTTATAGTCTCAGAGATGAACATCCAAAAAATAATCACAAGTCATTTTATTCCACAATTATCTGCCAATACACCTTAAAAGGTTTTCTGAATAAATTTACATTTTCTTTGCCATTATTACAATTCATAAGTATACATAAATCTGGTACATCAAAAGTTGAAGCTTAGTCTATTGGTAGTTCCCACCTTAGCTACAACGACTTCAATGCCTATAGGAAGCTGCAGAACGTTTTCCTATCCGCTCGCGAATT